>NC_030421.2:31146386-31156386 GCF_001660625.3 Ictalurus punctatus
AAGGAAACCCCCTTTAGGAGAAATGTCCCGCCCACCCAAGCTGAACTGATAGTTATGATTGGTTTGTCAGCCGAGTCAGACCCGCCTGTTATTGCCTGAAGTGCTGGGTCACTACCAGCTCGACCCCGTTGCTCTGGCAACCCTGGGTTCCACTCCTATAAGCCAAGGACAGGAACCGGAAGAGTCACCAAAGCTGGACTGCTGAAGATTGGACAGATATTTCCTGGTCTTATTCCAATCTTCAACTGGTCATTTTCATCGTGAAATAAACCCCTTACGCTACTCGTTTTCTTCTGTTGAGTACTGTCCAAACATTCCAAAGGAACATTCTTAAGGTGCTCATGGATCGAAGCCAGGTCTGGCGCAAAGAACAGCGGCTCCCGATTAGCATGAGCACGAGTGAAGGTGGATACAATCCGAGTTTTGTTTTGAAGCCGGAACATGTGATCTAATGAAACCAGATTAGATAGCTAGAACGACTAGAGTCCAATCGACATACGGTGAAACATGACAAAGCAGCAGGTCGTGGATAGAACGTTGGTCCGTAATGCACGCCATCGCCCGTGTTGCACTGAAACATATCTTCTCGCGCGACATCCGGTTCTTCTCTGCACGACGCCGAGCATTTACACGAGCGCAGAGCGTATGGAAACTGACTTTGTCCGCTAAGAAAAATAAACAGTACTAGTGTGTTGATTGCAAACGGCTGCTGTCGTCAGTGTAATCTAACAGATGACCAGGTTCTCAGCGCTTAACTGCACTGCTGTAATAAACTACTGGATTCAAGAAGGGCCTGCGATCCATTGTTCAATACAGACTGGGCTTTCCGTCTCGGTCCCTATACGGCACCATGCAGAACACAAGCACGCACGAAATGAACTGTACTGTAGACAGCTGGGTTAACATTTAACATGGAAAACTCTGCACAAAGTGGAGCTCTGCGATAGTCAAATAAGAGCAAAGTCCATGCAAAAGCATAAAATCGCTCAGGAGACCGTCCTAGCCAAACACCAGAAGGGGTGTGACGATACGTCGTGACACGACGCGACAGGATACGACGATGCGCGTCACGGAAACGTGCGACATCGGCTTTCTGCTAATTACGTATTATAGTGCGATTGCATTGTTCGAACACCAGAATTCCCAATCCGCACCACCCACGGCGTTAAAAATATACGCGGAGTTCGCTGGACACGTTATTGCGCTCTTTCGTGGAGAGCCTGCGAGATCGTCTACACTTGTTAAGTGACCGACAGCCTGAATGCGCTGGATTGCAACAACCAACACGCATTATACTTTATATAGTTATACAACCGAGGGGCGTGGCGGCTTAGCGGTTATCGCGTTTGCCTCGCACCTCCGGGGTCGGGGGTACGATTCCCGCCTCGACCCCGTGTGCGATTGCGATCTGCGATGGATTGGCACCCTGTTCAGGGTGTACCCTGCCTGGTGCCCCGAGTTCCCCGTGTTTCCTGTGCCCAGACGTTCCATCCCGGCCCTGTGTAGGATAAGCGGGATGGAAAACAGATGGATGGATGGTTACATGACCATGTTATAATGGTCAACATCATCTCTTCACCTTGGTGAACGATGGTGCTTGCGAAAGAAGCTATCGGAAACTACCGTTTATTTATCACCGAGATATAGTGAGCCTGTAGGACATTTTGATTTATTTACTTTTACACAGACAAAAAGGCACACTGTTCTGCATTATTTATTCTTCTAATTCAATTCCATTTTTGTTCAAATTTTCTGAGAATCCATTTAAATCGAACCATGGACGCCGGATCCGTGCCCCCTACGATACGGCATCGCCTCCGGACAGAGCGTCCACCCGAGCTCGGCTTAAAAGCACCTCCGTTCCTTTAGTCTCAAAATATCATCGCCACTACCACGAGGTCCTGCGTAGGACATTTAAATCGGTGAATGATTTAAGGTCTTTCTGATCTCATAAAGCAGTATAACTCATCCCAAACACTTGACTACAGAAGTCAAGACATTTAAATCTGTGAATGCTTTAGCTCAAGCATAACTCGCTGAACCTATGAAGCGCTATAGCACATCCTACACGCCGCGGAGTCGACGCAGGCTGACTTTTATTCTGTAAGATCAGTCACGGCACGCAGCTGGAACTTTTATCCATCCAAAAGAATCACCGAGGAACCTTTTTCCCCCCTAAAATACAGAAAGAGCTGTTGTGCATAATGAATTTGGTGAAATACAGTTTCTCTACCTTCGTGATCCTCAGAGAAGGTTCCTTCCTTTCGACGCAGCCTCTTCATGTTGAAGATGAGCCAGTTCTGAGTCTCTCGGAGGAACTTCCGAACACTGTGCAGCGCAAGGCGATTACGACTACTTCAGCGATTACGAAAACGACCTTCAAGAGAGACTTTGGGTCAGAGGATCGTCAGTTAATTTCTCCTGCGTCTTTCCAACAGGAAAACCTTTCCCGAAAGGATCTCGGCACTACGACTTTACTTTAAAGCGTGCTTTCAAATGGGTGGCGTTTACAGAGTTTGAATTGAACCCTGATGCAGTTTTCCTGATCCTTTTGGGCAGGTAAGAACACGGCAACCGCAAGACGGGGGAGGGGGCCTTGTATTATGTGTTGCGTTCGGCATTTTATTATAATTTTGTTTTTTTTTTAAACATTTAGAAGTGCTCTTGATGTTTGGACCAAGGAACAAAAAGAAAAAAAAATTATAATAGCTGGATGTGATTCGCAAAATGTTTTTTTTTTTTTTTTTTAACCAAGTAGGTATTTCCACAAATATCGAATAATCCATTTACAGCTAGCTCCATGTTTACTTTTTTACCGATGATGCATGAATGGAAGTGTTCGATGAGTCCTACACAAGCCTTAGACAATTGTTTGGTGCTTTTCCTTCCTTTAGTTACGTGCGGTGTGAAACCAAACCAATTCAAACAGCAAACGAAACCAAAAGCATAAACTTTGCTCTGACTCTGACTCAGCGACGGAAAACAAAGGGACTCGGAGTCGTGGGAGCGCCTTGAGATTGCAGATGGAATATTCGGCGAAGCAAATAGAATAGATACTAGATAAATTGCTCAGTAGTACTGACCAATACAGAACACATTCGAGGCATTGAAATCGAACGAGCGCATGTCTTAAAGCAATACAGAAAGATGGGGCGGAAAAAAATGGAGTTATAAACGTTATGGTCTGATATGGTTTCGTTGACTTCAGTGCTTATTTTAGACAACGTGTCTGTGAAACTGAAAGACGACGGAGATGTCTGTATAACAATGACGCCGTCGTTATCTCCGTTTTCCCTTCTGCCCCCCCGTCACCACCGTCGTTCCTCGTTTGTTCGGTCTCGTCACTTCGACCCTCTGGGCGCACTCGGTCGACTTGCGGCCGATGACACGAAGTGCGCACGGAGGGCGCGGGTGTGGAGAAACAAACGCTGAGCAGATTTCCGTGTGTGCTGCTGAGCTCGGTCTTTAAAGAGGAAGCTGGCAGGAAGAACAAAACAAAAAAAAAAAAGCACATGACTGTGTGTATTCACCGGTTTATTCTTCTGTGGCCATTTTTGCTACCGCTAATCAGGTGATATTTACACTTCCGTGCCAGAGAGTCGAGTCAAACGACGACCGTACGCCTGCACTCACACCTGGATTGGTTACAGCGCAATCAGGTCAGGAAGGCTATAAATCAGTAAACCGCTGACAGTTAAATATTAACCTGGGTCACTATAATGAGGTTCATTAATCAGGAGTTGTGAGGCATGACGGGGGAAAAAAAAAAAATATATATATATATATATATATATATATATATTCTCTACACACACAGTGTATCTCTTGGCTTTAACAAAATACTCAAACCCCTCATGAAGCTTTTAGGAGCCTATCAGTGATGCTCGGTTACGAAAACTGGTTCGAATAACCTCAGACTGTTACCCACAACTAGTACAATAACAAGGATCAACTACAGAAACCTGGCTAGACTGATCTGGAGCTGAAAATGGCAGGGAATTTCCTGGCGAACATCTCCTGACAGAAAACTTTAACCCATCAATGAGTACTGTATGAGCTGCTGCTACGTGAACGATAACGTATCCAAATAAGCGCGTTAATATTCACCGGGCATTTATATTACAGCCAGAACTACGGTCAAAGCTGCGAAGTTACTGAAAATTCATCCACGTCCGGTGATTCGAGAATAAACAGAGCTGAGGAATCAGCCTATAACCGATTGATGAGGACCGAGACAGACATCGGAGCATGCAGACGTCACCGGCAGACCATTTAAAAGGAAATCCACAATTTACATTGCCTCACTCGTGGTCAGGGATGTGGCGAACCTACACGGGGAAATACTAGGCGTGGGGCAAGAATACACCCTGGATGGGACGGCAGTCTACTGCAGGACACCATTCACATACTCATTCACACCTAGAGACAATTCCAGGACCTTTGCAACGCTACTGATCCCAATACTGAATGGTATTTACATTTAATAAGCCTCCATATACGCCATATTTTGGATGTAACTGAATATAAATGAACAGATAATGTGTTTGAAACAGATTCACATAGACATTTTTTTTTTTTATTTTTTTTTTTAAACAAAAAAGCTTGCTAGAAAGGTTCACAAGGCAATCCGGTTGAGACTAGGATCACATGGCAAAAAATTAAAAAAAGTAGAACTAGAGGGAGATTTTTTTTTTTTACGTTGTAAGGGCTAAGCAAGCCATATATGAAGTGTATAAAACAAGCAAAGACCACACCGATTAACACGAACGTCCCAACATTCGTCCATTCATTCATCCTTAGTAAATGCCTGGTCAAAGTCATGGTGGTTGGAATTACACTACTAGTTTGTTTTGGGAAGTTGAACCAACTAAATTCCTTAAAAGAATAGCACAGGCCGATACAAACAAAATTAATAACTGCAAGCGAGATTAAAAATAAAAAATTATTTAAAAAAAAAAAAAAAACGCCTCATGCACATCTCTAGTTGAGATCAATTATGAACTGGAGTGATGTAGCTGAGGTCGAGGAACCGTCAGTGCCAGAATTCACACATCGTGCTGATCGTGCTGGCATTTCTACCACTGTTTTCCAGGGGCTTAAAAAAAAATTAGCAAAACCTCTAAATGGAAATCCCTAATCTCTGGGGTCTTTGCAGCACTAAATGAACCCGTTGCTTATTGAAAGACTGGCCAGAGGAACAGTAAGGCCAGTCAGCCTAGATAATCCTTCAAGAGGCTAATTACAGCAGCAAGCCTGCTGTCATGAATGCCCCAGTGGGCACAGGAAAGATGGTGCAATGGAGGGAGGGGGATGGGGATCTTGTCCTGGGAGAATTGAAAAATTTTGAGCATTTTCATGATGGCTTCTTTGCCTTTACATTACATTTGCTTATTTCAAAGAGATGCGATACAATCCAGGCACAGAACTAATGAGCTGATGGTTAGGGGTCTTGTTCGAGAAGCCAACATTGGCTCTCTGGTAAGATATTTGAACCTTTGAACCTTCGGGTCACTAATACAGAACTTGAACCATGGAGTTACCACTGGCCCAAAGCCATTGAACCGACGACAGTGGGGTATTAGTACCATGTACTAACTATCTGAACGGACCAGCCACCGATTAGCAAACGTCCAACGAGGTAAAAACCTTCCCAACCCCACAGGGTTCATATCAGCAACAGTGCCAGGTGGTGTATATGGAATATCGCCCTGTATATGGAAAAATCTGGTTGTAACTTGAAGCACGTGGTAAGTCAAAACAAGCGTTTCCACCGTCATATGCTGGCAAGAGCAAGGTGTTCCCAGGGCAGATGTACTGTGGGGATTTGCCACAAGAAGACTAAGGGAGCCATAAATCTGAATCTTACCAGGAATAAACTCTATTCCTAACGCACCATCGAGTCAAGCAGGTATAAACGAGCTTCGGTCCAATATACGACAATGTTGACCTGGGATCGACTTCCTACTTCCTGACTTCCAATTCATTATTATGTTTCTTCCTTAAACACCCAGCCATTTGAGGAGTCAACATTCTGACAGCCCGTCCGATGAGCACACTCGAGCGACCCAAGACGAATATTTGAGATTTTAAAGCATATCTTGGTGCGCTCACACAAGATTATGAAACGAATGAGAAGACTACGTTCTCAGATCGACCGTTATCTCCTACACATCCGAAACACGGGACTGATCCTAGTGAGAGTGAGGTGTTTGACAGGCCAGAGCTACAGATGGTATTGAGGGGAATTGCTGCAGCCAAGGTCCCGGAGCCATACATATGAATGTTGCTAAGAATAACCAGGATCTCAGTAGGTAACCGCAGGAAGATGAAAGTGCCGTCGAGTCGAGCAGGACCACCACAGATGCGGCGTGACGTTCACTACTATGTGGCCTGCATACAAATGCCTTGCATTTTCTTAACCACGCTTGAGAAAACATCATGTGGTAGCGAGGACGGAAATTTTCACTGCACTGAGGCAAAATATCGTTAAGGGTGAGTATATCGGACTCTCGTGATATTTCGTTCTGAACGTTTAGGTAAGAAGTGTGTGGGGGGGGAGGAGACGACCACCATATGCGTTCGAAGAGTCTTGTACTGGTACAGAAGGGAGTACCATTATGCAAGTGAGCCCGCTTGGAGTAAAGGACTACGTTCAATGAGTCATGAAGTAATAACGTGGGAGATTTAACGAGCGAGAGATTTATTCCTGCTGGTTAAAATAGATCGGACGTGGAAGGATTTCTCGGAAACCTCTCCGAAGCACGTCGCCAGAAAAGCGGAAGACGTCTGTCGGGTTCGGTCTGACGGACTGCTACGATAAAAGGCGCTGAGAAAATATGATATCCTTAGCTTCAGTAAAATCAGGAACCGACAGGTATTTGAAACTTCCTATTCGCGGTTGCGTTTATTCCTTTAAAAAAAAAAAAAAAAAACCCAGCTCATGTGATTTTTGCAATTTTTGGCACAAATCCACAACGGGTTCGACATAATCCGACAAGCATTTAAACTCATTGATTTATAAATTCACTTGTCGTGTACTTAAGTAGAAATGTGCACCAGGAACGACCGAGAGGGTGAGAGAGCCTGATAAATGATCAGCCAGAGAAGAATAACACGACCAGAGGCAAGGTACATTGTCAATAAATTACAAACTGACATGGATGAGGACCACATAATATCAATGCGACGGCATGAATCAGCCTTTTAACCCCCCACACGTACAGCACAGATTACTCCATTCTTAAAGTAGCTGGACTAAAATAGCTGCTCATAAAACAAACAAGCCAGCTCCACTCTACACTGCAGCATGAATGAAATGAGGGTGAATGGCGCTAACCGCTATACACCGAACCTTCGAAAATGGGTCATTTATGTCACTTTTATCCCAAAGCGCTGTTGAATTCTCCAAATCACAGATTTATATCCATGCACTCGTTCTAATATTTAGATCCGGAGTATATCCGAGTTAACCTGATCATCACAATCATACGTGGTTCTTCCTCAAACTGCTGCCACAGATCTGGAAGCAAACGACTGTCTAGATTGTCTTTGTGTGCTGGAGCATTACAATTTCCCTTCACTGGAACTAAGCGGCCCAGACGTGTTCCGGCATGATAGTGCTCCTGTGCATAAAGGGAGCTCCACGAAGACACGGTTGCCAATTTTGGAGTGGAAGAATTGGAGCGTCCCGCACAGAGCCCTGACCTCGACCTGACGGAATACATTTGGCATGAACTGGAATGCTGACTTTTGACCGTTCCTCCCATCAGGGCCTGATCTCACCAATGCTCTTGTGGCCGAATGAGCAAAAATCCCCACGGCCATGCTCCTAAATCTAGTGGAAAGCCTTCCCAGAAGATCGGATTTTATCATAACAGCAAAGGGGGAATAAATCTGGAACGGTATGTTCAACAAGCAGATATGGGGTGTGACGGTCAAATAAAGATTTTTTTTTTTTTTTTCCCCCCTCGATAAACCTGTGTTGTCTTTGCAATTGTTTGATATCCATGAAAGCAGAGTACTTATGTGATTTATTTAACAAAAGATCAAAAGGTTACAGACGATTTTTCACAGCCTTCTTCGCTCAGATTTACCAAGGGTGCTAATGTAAAGTTTTAGTCTGGAGTTTATATTTCTAACACTCAGGTATTGAAAGCTTTTTTTTTTTAAATCCCATTAATCGAAAAAAAAAACAAATCAGCCAATTAATCTATATATATGAGCGAGAGAGAGATATTTAGATATTAGTGTGTGATTTGAGACACGACGTTAGCATGAGCTGTGCACACAGTGACACGGTGCAATACTGCCTCCGTTATTTACGACGGTATTGCACCCCGTCAATCTACATTAACGATTGTTTAACAGAAGGCTTATCACAAGCAACGACGCGGACCGATTCGAGACATTTTCTCGCGCTTGAACACAACATTTACAACAAAATACAACATTTTCAACATAAACGATACGTACGACACAAACAACATGCCGTTCAAAGGAACAGTGGTTAGTTAGTATACGGTTCAGGCAGGAACCAACACGGACCGATTCCGACTCCGGAAAAACCGAGCCGCCGATTATTTTCCTCTCGCGCTTCGTTCTTCACGTAACAGTATTTCTGTAATTGTGAAAGATGCTCTGGATATCGAATTACACTGGAAACAATATAATGTAGGTCGGGACCATCCGACCCTGACGATTACAAACAACCCGAAAGTACCACACTTGACTCATCTCATGAATGGGTAACGAACACACGGCCTCATTAACTGGATCAGGTGTGTAATAAACTCTATGGGATGGTGACTATCTAGATTTAAAGTCATTTATGAGTGCTCATGACTCAGAAGCAGGTTGCGTTTCTGTTTGTTACATGAGCAAAAACCTGACCTTTCACTGTTAAACAGGATCAAATAATAGGTACTTTTCTTCTCTCGTTAAATATGGCCGTAAGATTAACGTAAATGTACTGAATCTGTATAGTCTATTAAAAATATTCATATACGAATAAATATATATATTAGTATACACACACACACACGTTCACGTACAGGTGCATCTAAAAAAAAAAAAATTAGAAAATTTGATATCGTGGAAAAGTTCATTTCTTTCTGTAATTTAATTCAAAAAGTGGAACTTTTAGATATTCGAGATTCATTACACAAAGTGAAATATTTTAAGCCTCTTATTGTTTTAATCTCGGTGATGACGGCTTACAGCTCATGGAGAGAGAAAAAAAATCGTATCTCGAGATATTAGAATAAAGAAATTATAATACAGAAACGTCGACCTGATGAAAAGTGTTCATTTATGCACTCAGGATTCGGTCGGGGCTTTAATCCTTTTGCATGAATTACTGAATCGGTGCGGCGTGGCGTGGAGGCGATCGGCGTGTGGCGCTGCTGAGGTGTTTGTTATGGGAGCCCAGGTCGCTTTGATAGCGGCCTTCGGCTCGTCTGTATCGTCGGGTCCGGTGTCTCTCGTAGATTCTCTATGGGGTTCGGGTCAGGCGGGTCGGCTGGCCGATCAACACAGTAACACCACGGACGGTAAACCAGTTACTAGTAGTTTCGGCGCTGTGGGCAGGTGCCGAGTCCTGCTGGAAAAGGAAATCCGCATCTCCATAAAGCTCGTCAGCAGACGGAAGCATGAGTGCTCTAAAATCTCCTGGTAGACGCTGCATCGACTCTCGACTAGAGAAAACACACTGGACCGACACCAGCACATGACACGGCACACGAAATCATCACTCAGTACGTTTACACGGACGACGATAATCCGATATGAACACGATTGAGACGATACTCTGATTAAGAAACTAGCATGTAAACAGAGATTTTTGATGACCTTAATCCGATTAAAGTCACACTCGAAGTAAACACAAACGGGATTAAGACGTGTGGAGTATTCCTGTTTTAGTCGCGTTATCGACGTGCGTAACAGACGTGTACACGCCTTAATCGCACTGTTAACGTCGTGTGAGAGTTTTCACCGCATTGTG
>NC_030421.2:31161386-31168886 GCF_001660625.3 Ictalurus punctatus
TCCTCTTAAATCTACTTCGGTATTAATGTGCTTCTCTGTTTCGATGCTCTGACCGGGTTAGAGTTTCTGTTTATTTAATTGTATTAGTGTTATCTCCTCGGCTTTACGTGCCACACTGTTATATTATTTGTCACAAGTCTTTAAAAGTTAAGGACATTATATTTGTTATTGTGCGCAGACTGTTTATCAGACTTGAAGTCAGTAGGGGCCTTTTCTCTTACTGGAACTTTTTGTCTTGGTAATTTTTTTTGGTTAGTTCAGCTTACTCTCCGAGTTGTTTTCACATTGTGGACAACTTGTGGTTATTGTGGGAAACACTGCTGTCTCGTTTTTTTGTTTGTTTGTTTTACGGAGACTTTGGGTATGTGTATGTTTGGGGGATTGTGAGAGTAAGCAAAAGATGCCAATGCTTTGAAGGATGTGAACTGGAACGGAGTGATGTTAGTCAATTGTGAATCTGTTTTTAGAGGATTTAAACCTAACATGGTGAACAAATTATATTATAGAATTCAGGCAGTTTTACTGGGGTTATCTCATACAGTGTGGCAAGTAATAATCTGGAAAGACCTTTGTAATATCACAGTCTAAACCTGGATTTAAAGAGAAGCAAATCAGTAAATGAATCACATGTAAATGAATCACATGAAAATGAATCACACGGATATGAATCACATGAAAATGAATCACATGAAAATGAATCACACGAATATGAATCACACGAAAATGAAGCACATGAATATGAATCACATGAAAATGAATCACATGAAAATGAATCACACGAATATGAATCACACGAAAATGAAGCACATGAATATGAATCACATGAAAATGAATCACATGAAAATGAATCACACGAATATGAATCACACGAAAATGAAGCACATGAATATGAATCACATGAAAATGAATCACATGAAAATGAATCACACGAATATGAATCACACGAAAATGAATCACATGAATATGAATCACATGTAAATGAATCACATGAAAATGAATCACATATAAATGTATCATATGAAAATTAATAAATAAATTAAAATATAATACTCAAGTAATGTATAGGAATGCTAAAAAAATACTTAAGTAGAGCAACAAAATGCAATTATTCGCATACAGTATTTTGTTAAAACAGTTTAGCATAGAATGGGTAAGCATACAAAACTCGCCTCTAGCATGTTAATGCACCTCGTTAATGAACGAAGGGGCATTAAGGACATTCTAATGATTTACTTGAATGATTTTTAAGTTGGGCGGACGGTGGCTTAGTGGTTAGCACGTTTGCCTCACACCTTCAGGGTCGGGGGTTCGATTCCCACCGTGGCCCTGTGTGTGCAGAGTTTGCATGTTTTCCTCCGGGTTTCCTCCCCCAGTCCAAAGACATGTATGGCAGGCTGATTGGCACCAAAGTGTCCATAGTGTATGAATGGGTGTGTGATTGTGCCCTGCGATGGATTGGCACCCTGTCCAGGATGTACCCCGCCTCATGCCCGATGCTCCCTGGGATAGGCTGAAAAGGATTAAGCGGTATAGATGACGGATGGATTTTTAAAATTAATAATTTACTTGCGATCTATAATTTGGATAAGACGGTTGTTTGAAGGTTGTTGAATTCTCTTCTTCCCATGATCTTTGGGAAATTTGGATGATGCAACTTCCTGATGAATACGTGAAAATACGTCCGAGGAATGTTCTAAACATTTTATAGAGGTGGAAGCGTTCAGGCAAGAGGCTCGAGCAAATGTTGTGGGAGCTAAAATGTACATTGTTCATAACCTGTAATGGCTCGTGGAACAGGGTTGTTGTTTTTTTTCAGGCATGAGATGTTAAATAGATTCACATATTAATATTAATGCAATAATGCTTCCTAAAGTATTTCAATTATTATATTTTGAGGTAAAGTGCAGTTATCTAGAGGTATGGGATCAGCAAAAATGCTGTTTTCTAAGTGGATATCAGTATATATGCAGTACATATTTTAGCCTCTACCCTGTAAACCATTTACTGCAAAGTCTGGTTACCAGTAAAGCAAATCAAATTTACATTAAATGACAGTAAAACATATTTACAGTAATGTACTGCAATATCTGCAGATATTTCCTGTTATTACAGTATATCACTGTACTGTTAATTTTGGAAGTAAAATACTGAAATTACTTAAGTAATCCTTAATAAATAGTAATAATACTTAAGTAAATATAATTATAGTTTAAAATAGAACAGAAAACAGAATCTAAGACATTTGCTCGTTTGGCTGATGCAGGCTAAAACTGTAACTCAGAGCCTTTACTACTGAGCCACCACAGCTCAACTAGCATGTACTGCTCCAAGTTCTTACTAGCATATAGTGTAAAACTCAAGGCTATTAAAATAATAATAATAATAATCAAATATATCACTATTCTCACCCCTGCCAGAAAAAACTGTTAGATATCCCAGTATGCATTGTGTTTTTGTCTGGTATTTCACTGTCAACCAATGCATTGCTGTGCCTGTCAACCACTGCACTGCCCAGGTGCCTATGGTTTACTGTACAATCCTGTAAAAATAAAAACAAAGTATTTTGCTTTAAATTAAATACTGTAAATTTACAGCCTTTTAAAAATTAAAAAAAAAAAAAAAAAAAGATCAGTGTAGTTATCATTAGAATTTTGGCTCTGTTGAGAGCCAGTAGAGGGCGATCACACCCAACAAATAGACAGAGTTCTCAGCACAGCTCTCCAGGAAGTCAGTCCGAGCGTAAGAGCTTGCTCCTACCACACAATAACACACCTGACTAAACTAATCAAGCCGTAATGAATGAATGAAACAAAAGCTTGGAGAAAAACTCTGCAATTTATGATGTCACAACTCAAGAAATTCACCCCAGTTTAAGTCGTGTTTAATATGGCATGAACAGTAATTCATGTAACATGCTTTCCCAAGTCCTCATTTCTTTGATGAACACATTTTACATGAGTGGAGAGATTAAATATTCACTTTCTGCTCTTCATTATTTCACGTTAAGGCTCAAATGCACTTTGCTGTTTTTAAGACAATATACTATAAACACAAACAGTTACAGTTATGTCCTTTACGAATTTACAATAAATAGTAAAGTGATACTACACCATGACTCTGACCAGGATGAAGCGGCTACTGAAGATGATTAAATGAATGGATATATATGCAATACTGTGCTGTTTTCTGGGATCTTTTAGTCATTTACATCAAATAATTTTTTTCACTTGTAGCCCCCCCACCCCCCCTTCTTTGTTCCTGTGTTAACACCTTTAACTATCCCCAACCAGGTACAGACAGATAAAGCCCCTTACCATTTGCTCGTATTCCTATGACTTCCTGAAAACCGTACATGGAGCTGTTCCTGTCTTACAGTGATATGCTTCCTGTTTTATGCAAATATGCCCTTCCTCCTAACCCATTGTCTCTGTTGTGTGCCAAACATGACATATACTCTGCTTTCCTTTGAATAAATGAGAGCTCTTGCCATTTGAACTTTGTGTGTCTGTGTGTCATTTGGCAAACTCTCCCAAGCGCTTGGGAGAGTTTGGGAAGTGTGTAGCGGGGCGAGGGCGCCGTATTTTTGTATGCTTTAGCTTTCTCTCTTCGTAACCCCAAGGCTCTCTCTTCTGAAATCCTGACATGCATGTTACTGAAAAAACTATCGATGAGTTAATGTGAACTAGTTCAATATTTATATTTAAGGTAGTATATTCCTGTTCAATTCCAGTTTTCGTTATTATTTACACATTTCATCATGTCATTCTGTTTAAGAATGAATAACACAAATTCTCACTACATGTTTTGCACCATTATCTCATCATTTCCCCCCTCAATAGACGTTTATATCCCAGAAGGATTTTTTTTTTTTAATGCCGATACAATTTGTGAAACTACAAAGATTTATAAAATTTTTTTTTACAGTATTAATAACTGCGTTATATGACAGCACTATATATATATATATATATATATATATATATATATATATATATATATATATATATATATATATATATAGTATTACAGCATTATTTTAGTTTTCCTGAACTAAATATTTTAGGGTCTTTATGTGGGAAAAAAAAATAAATTATGATTTATGGTTAAATAATTGTAACTTGTGGTATTAGCACGTCTGACTCGCACCTCTGAAGTTGGGGGTTCGATTCCCGCCTCCGCCCTGTGTGTTCAGAGTTTGCATGTTTCCTTTGGGTACTCCGGTTTCCTCTCCCAGTCCAAAGACATGTGTCGTAGGCCGATTGGTATCTCTAAATTGTCTGTAATGTGTGAAAAGGTGTGGGTGTGTGTACGGTTGTGCCCTGCCATGGGTTGGCACTCCGTTCAGGGTGTCCCCCGCCTCATGTCCCGACCCTTGCCTTTTGTTCCGAGTCCCCTGGGATAGCTTCCAGGCTCCCCGTGACCCTGTGTAGGATAAGCGGGACAGAAAATGGATGGATGGATGGATGGATGGAATGTAGTATTTAATTCAATAGTAGTTAAGAATAATGATTCATTCTTCACAACAGTAAAACAGTAAGTGAAACACCAGATCTCATCTAGCTCTCTATTACTATTTAGCAAGTAAAAGGACTTGAAGTAAAGCAGAAGGAAATAAAATAAATAAACAAAACTATTATAACAATTAACCGATATAAAATTGATAGTGTACAGGATAAATACAAAATATAAAGGAACACAGTGGAACGATGTTTACCGAGGCTGAGATGTTAACGAATTCTCTTGAATCTGTGAAATAAATGGCTGACTGACTTCCTGATGTTGAAATGGTTATGGGTAAAAACTGCAATGAAGGTGTCTCAAACACTAGAATTCTGGACACAGCAATAATTCTACTTTCCCCTCAAGTGGATTTCACTGAATGACTGAAAGACAAGGATGGAAATTTCTTCACCTGCATTCTTATAAACTAAAAGTGAAAAAGGAAAAAATCCACTCCTGCTGCACCTTTCTCCCTGAGGGGATGTCGACAAGGACATGTTGAAAACAGTATTAAAATCTTTAGCCCGGGAAGTGGATACCCATAATGCACTGTGAGCATATTTCAGTCTTAACATCGAGAATGCAATCAAAAAAAGGTTTACCAAAACATGTTATAAAACGAATGTTAAATGAAATAAAATGTGAAATTAACAGTTGATACATACGGTAGCTTTTCGTGTCGATGACGTCGTCACTTCGTACCTGCAACACTGCGTAAAAACTAACCATTAGGTGGTTTCTAACTCAATAGCATTGTAAATGGAGTTCATTTCCCTTCATATGAAAATGTATTAATGCTAAGTTTGTTCTCTGGCTTTGATCTTCATTCATTCATTCATTCATTCATTCATTCAGGGTCATGGTGGATCGGGAGTAAATCCCAGGGTCACTGGGCGTGAGGTGGGAAAGCACCCTGGATAGGACGGCACCCGTCGCAGGACACCGTGCACACACGTTCACATCTTTATAGATGCAATTTAGTGTAGACATTCCACTGCATGTTTTTGGGAGGTCAGAAGAAAACTGGAGAACCCTAGAGGAAACCCAAACGGACAGGGGAAGAGCACATGAAACAGCACACGGACAGTGACCAGAGCTCAGGATCCAACTGGGATCTCGGGAGCTGTGAGGTAGCAATGTTCCGTTGAATATATATATATATATTCTTTTGTATAAAGACGGTTATACAAATAGTTATGAATTTAAAAGAGTCAGCTTGATTTTGAATGGGTGCGGTGCTTATTTTTGGGCCAGAAAATTGGAAACTCATGCCTGAAACGGCAGCAGCAACAACAACAAAAACATCAATAACAACAGCAACAACAACAACTTCAGTAACAACAACGACAACAAAAACATCAACAACAACAGCAACAACAACAACATTAGTAACAACAGCAACAACATCAGCAACAGCATCGATAACAACAGCAACAACAACATCGATAAAAACAACAGCATGAATAAATAAATAAATGCATAACATCAACAACAATATCAATAACAACAACAACAACACCATCAATAACAACAGCAGCAATAACAACATAAATAACAACAGCAACAAAACAACAGCAGCAACAACAGCATCAATAACAACAGCAGCAATAACAACATAAATAACAACAGCAACAAAACAACAGCAGCAACAACAACATCAATAAAACAGCAGCAATAACAACATCAATAACAACAGCAACAAAACAACAGCAGCAACAACAACATCAATAAAACAGCAGCAATAACAACATAAATAACAACAGCAACAAAACAACAGCAGCAACAACAACATCAATAAAACAGCAGCAATAACAACATAAATAACAACAGCAACAAAACAACAGCAGCAACAACAACATCAATAACAACAGCAGCAATAACAACATAAATAACAACAGCAACAAAACAACAGCAGCAACAACAACATCAATAACAACAGCAGCAACAACAACATCAATAACACCAGCAACAAAACAACATCAATAACAACTACAACACCATCAATAAAAACAGCAACAACCACAACAATAGTAACAAAAGAAGCAACAACAACATCAATAACAACAGCAACAACAGCAGTATGTCTTCTGAAGGTGTCTTTGAAATTAGGTTTATAAACCCTTTTGAAACGTTACAGACTTCACCTTTAAAATGGAGGAGTATGAACGTAAATGTTAATTCTACCGATTTAAGACAGAGCTGATTTTCAGATGGCAAAAAATGCAACCTCTGTTACATCCTCACGATGTCAGAATAAGCTCACCGAACTGGAGCAGAGCGAAATGGAGTGTTTATTTCTCCACATCTCCGTCCTCACACTCAGCAGGCCTACTGAGGAGCAACAGCCGCTCAGGTGAGTTATGGCTTATTTTTATTTATTCACATCCTCCGGCCTTCTGTTGTACAGAATTGGAATCTATCTGAAAATAGATCGGATGAGATTAGATCACGATATAGGCATGTTTGTTGCGTTCTATATATTAGAAATTCATCTGAAAAAAAAAAAAAAGAGCTGAATTTAAAAGTTGGATTTAAAGTCATCTTTAATGACAAATGTATTATGTATTTAAAAAAAAAAAAAAAGAGAGAAAAAGAAAAGAAAAACCTTAATCACCGATATTATATAGTATAATGAAATTGAATGTTTGTGCATTTAAAAATAATGCCGTAAAGTGCAGTAAAGAGTAGAAAATGAAACAAAGTCAATATTTGTTGTGAGAAAAAAAAAAAAAAATAAAGAACCAGACACGGTTCTTCTGGAGACTTCGCCTGTCGCACTCGCTTCTTATTTCTGCAGCGAAACCCAGCAGCCTTCATTGTGTGAAAAGTGTCTGTTACGTAATCTGCTGCTTTCTTTACTGACATACAAACACTTTTATGTACCATGTCATTTTGTGCTAGAAATCTAATGTTTGGGAAGCTAAAATGTTTTTGTACGGACTCGATAATGTAGAAGTCATCCAATAAAATAAAAATATACAACAAAGTTTGTACTGAAAA
>NC_030421.2:31171386-31223886 GCF_001660625.3 Ictalurus punctatus
TGTTTCCCTGTTAGAGAGAACCTTTAACTGAAACCACCCTTTATCTGTGTGCAGTTATACTCATTTATAATTTATCGGAAACAAAAGGGTTCTTCACTTCCTAAAGGGGTTCTACTTGGAACCCTCTTTCTTTCTTTCTTTCTTTCTTTCTTTCTTTCTTTCTTTCTTTCTTTCTTTCTTTCTTTCTTTCTTTCTTTTCCAAACACAAGAACACATAGCACAGGCATCATACACACTGCAGATGAATATTAAAGCATCAGAAATTTTGAATCACTGTAGGTTCTTGGGTTAAGGGTTCTATGTAGATTTCTACAGTTGTCTCAGGATACAACTTAAAACTTCAACACTTTTAATGGGTTCCTTTATTAGTGTAACAATAGTAATTTATATTTTAGGTAAAGGCTTCTTCACTTCTTAAAGGCATTCTACTTAGAACCCTCTTTTAGGCTTATGCATCATTATTTAATTATTTATTTTTCACTCTGTGTCCTGCCTGCCTGTTCTCTCTCTCTCTGTCTCTCTCTCTCTCTCTCTCTCTCTCTCTCTCTCTCTCTCTCACACACACACACACACACACACACACATAAACAAACAAATGGACATTCTGTGTTCAGACTGCCCGTTCTCTCTCTCTCTCTCTCTCTCTCTCTCTCTCTCTCTCTCTCTCTCTCACACACACACACACACACACACACACACACACAGGTGTGGACTACTTAAGGAGTGAAAAGTTTCAAAAGGTCAAGTATTAATCAAACTCGTTACTGAGAGGGAGCTTCCTTATAGGTATTGCTAACTGCTTTAGCTTTTCTTTTAGTCTCTACTTTCATTGAAAAGTGTGTGTGTGTGTGTGTATGTGTGTGTGTGTGTGTGTGTGTGTGTGTGTGTGTGTGTGTGTGTGTGTGTGTGTGTGTTGTTCTACTCCACAGCTCATTGTAGGACCTTATAATAAGAATAAAACGGTCACATTAAAGATAATAGGCTGAGGCTGATTCTGAAATATTGTGTAGACTGTAGACTATTTGAGAATTGTGTGTGTGTGTGTGTGTGTGTGTATGTGTGTGTGTGTGTGTGTGTAATTGAGCTCTGACTCTGTAACATGCAGGGTTTGTTCTCGTGTATTCTGCTTGACTAAGTTGTCTCCTGGGTGTGTTAGAATTGTCTCGTGTGGCTCTCGTGCGTCTCCTCGTTACAGGCATCACCTGGCTGTCAGAAGTGGCACAAAATCATTTAGCAGTGGTTCGGCATCTCTCTCTCTCTCTCTCTCTCTCTCTCTCTCTCTCTCTCTCTCTCTCTCTCTCTCTCTCTCTCTCTCTCCCTCTCTCTCTCTCTCTCTCTCACACACACACACACACACACTGAACCCTGTATTGATCCTGCGTGGAGCACCTCCCTAAAGGAAATCAGGGCCATATGAGTTCTCTCTCTCTCTCTCTCTCTCTCTCTCTCTCTCTCTCTCTCTCTCTGTATCTTTTATTGCTCCAACCATTTCCTCCCAACATATCCACTGACACTATGTAATTTTTTAAATGTATATTCAATGGAAATATTATTGGCTAATAATTGTAGCTTGTGCTGCTATCTTTTTATCGAGCATGAGCCTCTAGATCTTATAGAGACATTTTTTGTAAACACGAGGTGTGTCTTTTTTGTGTCCAAAGTTTACAACATATAAGGAACAACACAAACACGTCTATATAAAAATAATGTGGTGTGATGTGGTACAAAGCATGTTATTCTGTTTATACCACAGTGAGTTAGTTCTTGCTATCACTTACCTTATAGTTGTGATAAACAGTCATTCACTCATCTTTTCTTCTTTCTGCTCTCTCTTTAAAAAAAAACAAACAAAAAACACAGGTTGTCATTTAATAGAGAAACCAGAAAGCATAAACGTCTGGGTTACGCATGTAACCCTGTTCCCTGAGAAGGGAACGGGACGTTGCGTTAGCTGAACGCTGTGGGAACTGGTATCTGAAGCTTGTGTAACATCATGCCTTTTTATAGGCCTGCTGTGATCAGGTGACGTCGCAATTAAGCGTGTGGCATGATATTTGAATGATACCTGTGAACCGGCATGCCCCTATATGGCCAAGCTATGCAATGTCTCGTTCCCTTCTCAGGGAACAGAGTTACATGCATAACCCAGACATTCCCTTTCAAAGGGAACTCCACGGTGCATTAGCTGAACGCTGTGGGAACGAGAATACCCACTCCATCATACTGAGGCTACGGCCTGTTCAAAAATATCCGAGCCCGGGGGTCACTGCAAGACACTCGAGACTGGGCTGGAATGAATATCCAGGCTGTAAAGTCAAATAAATGTGTGCAGTGTAGACCACAACACCACAGCATACACATCCTGTAAGGGTACCCCTTTGGACAAAGCCTTCGAGGAGGCGACCCCCCTAGTGGAATGAGCCCTTATGCCCAGAGGAGTAGCTGCCTCCTAAGCGATAGAGATTGCTTCCACTATCCAATTGGAAATTCGCTGCTTCGGAAGCTTCTCAGAGGATGACTCTAAGGGCTCAAATGCGGCACCTGACAGACCTTCCAGGACCACAGAAAGGTCCCAGGAAGGTATTAAACCTCGAAGTTAGAGGATGTTTCCCCACAGAGGCTCCATCAATATTGGCTTAGCTATCCAAAATGCTGGCCACGTAGACTTTAATTGTAGAAGGAGTCAACCCTGTTGAGAAATATTCCTGTAAGAACTCCAGGACAGCTTAGTACCCAGTTTACTGACGTTCCTCACACCACGAGACAAATGTAGCCAAATGTAGAGATTCATACAATTTTTTCATGCATGGTGCTCTAGCACTCAACAAGGTCTCTACGACCTAGGTTGAGACACCAGAATCTATGAGCTGGTTCCCCTCAGGGGACAGACCCACAGTTTCCATAGTTCTAGCCAAGGATGATAAATGAACCCTCTGGCTTGAGACAGTAGATCCCCATGAATGGGAATCTCCCAGGGAGTGCCGTCTAGCAGGGATATTATCTCTGAGAACCATATTCACGCTGACCTTTAAGGTGCTACTAGCAGCAGATGTAGATGGTCTTGGTGAACTCTCTTGTCGCTAGATCTTGTGGGAGCAGTGGAATTGGGGGAAAGGAATACAGATGTGACCTCAGCCACATGTGTACCATGGCCTCTAGCCCCACTGGTGTGGGAGGAGTGAGGGCGACCCACAGCGGGCAGTGTGGGTCTCTTCAGAGGCTAACATATCCACTTCCACTTGTCCGAACCTCTGCCATACAGACTCCACCATTTGTGGATGGAGCCTCCAATCCCCTTCCCTCGATAGGATGTCTGCCCCACATTCTAGTTGCCCGGAATGTACATGGTGCGGCTGTGGCTCAGGTGGTAGAGCGTGTTTACCACTAATCTTAGAGCATGACTCCACATGCTGCCGTGTCCTTGGGCAAGACACTGAACCCCCAAGTTGCTCCCAATGGCAAGCTAGCACCTTGCATGGCAGCTCTGCTACCATTGGTGTGTGATAGTGTGTGTGAATGAGAACCAGTGTAAAGCGCTCTGTAGAACTGCTAAGGTTAAAAAAGTGCTATATAGGTGCATTGCGTTCACTGACAAAAACTTTCTCTCCACCCAGAGAAGAATTAGTTGTGCCTGCCTGAACAGGTGGCGTGAACATAACCCTCCCTGAAGGTTGATATACTGTAGGAAACCACTGGTGTATTGTCTGTCACAACTAAAACATGGTGAACTCTCAATTGATGAAGAAAGAATTTCAGTACTAGAAATATGGCCTGCATTTCTAGGCAATTTATATGCCACTCTAGATGAGGGCTACTCCAGAACCCATGAGAAGATCATGCCCCAGCCCACGAAGGAGGTGATTACCATCTTGCAATAAGGAGATGCCCGGGAGTGTGACCCGAAGTTAGAAACCGAGGACACCTCCAAATTCTCAGAGCATTTAGGCATCGCCGCATGACACTGATTACTCTCTGGAGGCAACCGGATGAAACCCCTGAATTTTCAGCTACCACTGAAATAGTCTCATGTGCTATAGGCCCAATGGTGTGACATTGACTGCTATAAGCCCCAAGAGTGTCTCGTAGAGACTGATTTTTCTCAACGTTGATAGGATTGACCCTATGCATTTTAGGGATAGAAACACCCTCATAGTAGTAGAATTGCTTATAACCTTTTGAAAAGTTTTCCTCTGCATTGGAGAAAGCATATGTTTCTTGGGGTTCAACCTGACCCCAAGCTCCTCATGTGTGCAAGAACAACATCTCAATGTTGAATCGCCAACTCCCTCGATTGCACTGGAATTAACCAGTCATCAAGGTAGTTTAGTAAACGGATGCCCTGGAGTTGCAAGGGAGCCAGAGTGGCATCCATGTACTTTGTGAAGGTGCAAGGGGATAAAGCTAGACCAAAGGTAAGGACCCAATATTGGTACGCGTTGCCTCCAAAGGCGAAACTGAGGAACTTCCTGTGACTTGGCAATATTTCTATGAAAATATGCTTCTTTTAGATCTATTGTTACAAACCACTCCTCAAACTGAATCTGTGGAACGATAAGTTTATGCATCAACATTTTGAGCCTGTATGTCCAAAGAGTATGATTCAGATGACGCAGATCTAAAAATGGACACATACTCCCATCTTTTTTGCAGACGAGGAGATAATGGCTGTAAAAACCTCCCTCCCTATTGTCGGACTCTGCTCTTGGCTGAATACTGTGGTGAGCACACCTATGAACCAGGGGGTTGAGCTCTGAAATGTACCTGGTAACCCCTATGGTGGACAGAACCCATGGAGACACATTTGGCAGTAGTTTCCCTGCTGCCAGATGGTCTTTTAGTGACATTAACTCTTTCATATTCTGTTGGAGGGAAAGCATCAGATTTCTGTTGCCTTCTGACAGCTCGCTGATCAGAGAAAACTGAAAACTTGGGACAACATTGGCTAGTGGGGTCTACAGTTATACTGGGGGCTAACTGCCCTAACAACCTCACAGCCCCTGACACTTCCCTCTGTGGCCCATCAGGACTGCTCCTTCTTTGCCTGTTTGGCATTAATGATCATTCTCAGATCATTATTAGCAGGCGGCAACTGTGGCTGCCTGGTCCCCCTGTCTCTACGTGGGGGGAGACGGGCTACCACACTCGCCTTCTGTGCCTCCCTCACACTAGTGCCCAGGCTAACTCGACATGATGGGGAAGGAACTGACTGAACGGCACTGTTTGTGTCTTTATTGTTTAACCTTTTGATTTTTTGTTAAAAAATTCACAAATGTACTCTCATGAATATCAAACAATTGCAAACAAAACACAGGTTTATCAAAAAAAATATATATTTTTGCTAAATATAGGTGTGCAACAATTATTGGCACCCTTTTAGTCAGTACTTTGTGCTACCTCCCTTTGCCAAGATAACAGCTCTGAGTCTTTTCCTGTAATGCCTGATGAGGTTGGAGAATACATGGCGAGGGATCTGAGACCGTTCCTCCGTACAAAATCTCTCCAGATCCTTCAAATTTCGAGGTCCACGCTGGTGGACTCTCCTCTTCAGTTCACCCCACAGAGTTTCTATGGGGTTCAGGTCAGGGGACTGGGTGGCCATGGCAGGACCTTAATTTTGTGGTCAGTAAACCATTTTTGTGTTGATTTTGATATATGTTTTGGATCATCGCTCTGCTGAAAGATCCGACCACGGCCCATTTGAAGCTTTCTGGCAGAGGCAGTCAGGTTTTCATTTAATATCTGTTGATATTTGATAGAGTCCATGATGCCATGTATCCTAAAAAATGTCCAGGTCCGGCAGAAAAAGAGCCCCAAAACATTAAAGCGCCCCCATCATATTTAACCTTGGGCATGAGGTACTTTTCCATATGGCTACCTCTCTGTGTGCCAAAACCACCTCTGTGTTTATTACCAAAAAGCTCTATTTGGTTTCATCTGACCATAGAACCCGATCCCATTTGAAGTTCCAGTAGTGTCTGGCAAACTGAAGACGCTTGAGTTTGTTTTTGGAGGAGAGTAGAGGCTTTTTTCTTGAAACCCTTCCAAACAACTTGTGGTGATGTCGGTGACTTCAGATTGTAGTTTTGGAGACTTTCTGACCCCAAGACGCAACTAACTTCTGCAATTCTCCAGCTGTGATCCTTGGAGATTTTTTGGCAACTCGAACCGTCCTCTTCTCAGTGCGTTGAGACGATATACACACACGTTCAATTCCAGGTCGATTCATAACATTTCCTGTTGACTGGAAATTCTTCATTATTGCCCTGATGGTGGAAATGCGCATTTTCAGTGCTTGTGTTATTTTCTTATAGACACACCCCATTTTGTGAAGCTCAACAACCTTTTGCCGCACATCACAGCTATATTCCTCGCTCTTACCCATTGTTATGAATGACCAAAGGAAGTTGGCTTATGTGTTACCTCATATTTATACCCCTGTGAAACAGGAAGTCATGGTTGTACAATTTCCTGTTCCAAGTCTCCCAGGTGTACTAAAAAAAAAAAGGAAAATATCAATGGGAATATACTTCAAATCTATTTTTCTCTTAGGAGTGCCGATAATTGTTGAACACCTATATTTAACAAAGATGCTTTTTTGATAAACTTGTGCTGTGTTTGCAATGGTTTGATATCCATGACAGCAGAGTATTTTTGTGATTTTTTTGAACAAAAGATCAAGAGGTTAAACAGTAAAGACAATTTTTTCACAGCCTTCTTTGCTCATATTTACCAAGGGTGCCAATATTAGTGGAGGGCACATTTGTGTGTGTATGTGTGCACGTGGTCATCCACGTGTTCTTATGGAATTGTATTTTGTACATTGATGTGGTGTAAAGGAATGATTCCTGTAATAAAGGATCACACATACTGTGTATACACATCTCCAGTGCAATATAATAGGATGTTCCTTTTTTTAGAGAGAGAGAGAAAGAGAGAGAGAATATATGTGTGTGTGTGTGTGTGTGTGTGTGTGTGTGTGTATGTGTGTATGTGTGGTATGGTCCTGCAAACAGACTCTCTCGGCGTGTGAATCGTGAATGTCAGTCTGCTCTTTGTTGTTTAATTTATTTCCTGTTCAAAAGCAGAGGAGGCGGCCAGGCTCAGGGTGCCAATCATTAATGTGTTATAGTTAGTCCGTCCCCTACTGAGCACAGTCTGAAGAGACTCACCTCTCCCTCTCTCTCTCTCGCTCTCCTTGCTCTGCAGTGTGTGTTAGCAGCGTATTTGGTTGGGATGTCAGTATTCACTTACTGTAGAATGCCACGTTCAGGTGTGTATGACAGCAGTCTGCTCCAAGTGTAAAAGTCTCATCGACGCACATGTCCACAAATACACCTCCCATAGAATTTATAGTAACAGATTGAACACATTCAAACCCTGCTCTTATTTGTTTTTCATTATTAATAATCAAGGAGCCGTGCTTCTCTCTCTCTTAACTAATTCAATGTTACCAATCACAACAAGTGACCGAAATTGTAAAATTCGAAACAATATGATATTCCTCCATGTTCTCTGGTTTTCGTCCTCCTCCCAAAAACACATGGCAGTTGGATGATTGGTTACGCTAAATTGCCCCTTGGTGTGAATGAGTGTGTGTGTGTGCAGTAATATTTTAGTCTCCTGAGTTCCCTGGAGAGTTTATTAGCAGCCTGGAAATGCTTCCTCTCAGAGATGAAGCTCAGAGAGGCACAGACAGTAAAGTTTTGCTTAACTGCCACTGATTATGTCTAAGTATTTGTATTCTGGAAGGGCAGGATGCCTTTGACAGCTTTCTGCGAGATCCACACTTATACAGTTTCACATTTTATGTGTAGATCTCCAGTGCGAAATAACTCCAGTGTGTTCCTTTATTACCGAATTCACTCAAAGAAAGAAAAGAACGAAATTGTGGAGGAAGTGCTCTGAAAAATCGAAATGCAATAAATGATCATGATAATAATCACAGTGTTAAATCTTAACGTAAGACCTCTAGGTAGCACTGTGTATTAAGGTTTCCGCTTCTAATGAAACTTCTTTGAGTGTTTAGAAAGTCGATGTCTGCTCAAAAGTGCTGAAAAACTCCATCGTGACTCTTATCGTCATACTGCACAGCTAAGCCCCCCTGTCTCTCTCTCTCTCTTTCTCTCTGTCTGTCTCTCCATCTCCCTGCCGGCTTTGTAGTGTGGATGCAGACGTAATCCTCAAACACACTCAAATTCCTCCAGAAAGACTCTTGATCCTGAAGCCACTCGCTTTTCCTTTAAACAGCTCGGCTCTGAAGCTCCGCCATATTTCCGAAGCGTTTATGATCGAAAGCTTCTACAAGCGGGTCGTCCACCCCTCCTGTCTCCCAAAGCCGGGCCGGATCTGCGGAAAAGGTGGGAGCTCTCATTAAAAGGTAAACCAGACAGGGGCCAGACGTCAATCATGGACTGCAGTGATGTCTCTCTCTCTCTCTCTCTCGCTCTCTGTCTCGGCCTGCCCGTTACTTTCTCTCTCCGTCTTTGTCTCTGTTGGGGGCTGTTATCATTTTCAAAGCCATAGCAGGGTCCCTGTTTGTTCTGAGCTTTGGTCTCACCCACGCACTGTGAGCCTCACTCCTACAGCTTAATCTGAGAGAGAGAGAGAGAGAGAGAGAGAGAAAGAGAGAGGCTGTTTGTCTTTGGTTTGTTTGTCAGCCTCTATTTGAGCGGAGGGTTGACTATTAACACTAAACACCCAGAGCACGAGTGGATATTGCCACCCGGCTCTCCAGATCTCTCTCATATTGAGAACGCTCTATATTAAGAATATTATTTGATTCGTACAGACTTTATTAATGTGATAGTTTTGAGTGTGTGTGGATTCTTTTTTTTTCTCTCTCTCTCCATCTCAGTATTTCTCATTACCTTCCTAGATTTAACCTAATTTACGACATCATATTAAGAATTAAGTGCAGGTCTTATGTGTAGGGAGGAATCTCAGCTTGTTCTTTCCCATCTAATTGGGAGGGATTTATTTATAATCCACTGTAAGTCAGTGTATTTTTGTATGTTTTTAGCCCTCACCTGTTGTCTCCGCATGCTGCTGATGATTAGGAAGAGCCCAAGGTTGAGTCACGTGAGTAGGAGGGTGGTTTAGGATTACACACCCGACCCAAGCGTATCAGTGAGACCGGGTGTGTGTGTTTCCGGACTCCGGTGCTCCGTGTCCGACGTGCTCCTTGTCGCTCTTTCCTCCTCTCAGTGGGGAATCAGGCCCACTCGGATGGAAGGTAGCAGTGTGAGGAGAGAATTATGGTGTATAAAGAGTGCAAAGGCTTTGCTGTTGGCCCCGTGCATCCATCCGTCACCTACACTTACTATTTCACTCACATGAATATAGTCAGTCAACCCTCTTGTCCTCTGTTAAAAAATACACAGAATGTGGAGACAATAAACATCGACAAAAGCATCTGAATACATTTTATATAATGTTATATATTATACATTTGATATAATGTTTACTGTACATATAAAGATTAAAAGTAAAACTGACCTTGCTTCATATCTACATTTCTAGGTGTAGTGTACTGAAACTGTATTACATCCACATATCACTTCAGTCTGTTCATTCATTCATTCATTCATTCATCTTCAGTAACCACATTAACACTGCATCCCAGGAACGCTGTGCCGATGTAGAAATACACCCTAGATGGAATGGCAGTCCATCACAGAGTATCACACACACATTTGCATCACACACACACACACACACACATGGTTTGATTCCACTTGTCCCCTTAGAGGGAGGCATTACTGTAAATCAACGTAAAGTCTTTCCGGCTGAGCAACTTTTATCCTACGATGAATCGTTTCTATCCCAATGGGCGTGGTCTCTTCCAAAATGATCCCACCCCCCCCATTCACAAGCTCTGAGGGCTCACCGAATGCTTTGATGAGAATATGACTGGAAACGATACGCTACGGACTTCACACTTACCACACGGAAGACTTTGGAGTGACGCGTTAGACAGCAATACCATCGTCATAACTCTAATCGAGGGATTCTTTTTTGGAAGAATGGTCATTCTGGCAGTACCTCACTAAGATGTTGGTTTTCACTTTAATTTGTGGAAGCATTCAACAATATTTTGCATGCATAATATTTTAAAAGAATTTCTTTAAATATATTCATTTTCTCATTTGATTTTGGAACCACAAACCCAAAACGAAGTGTTTAATTCATAAAGAGATTTGCCTCTTAAATCACCCTGAGATTATCCTCAGAGATTGGGCTTGTTGCTTTTATATATATATATATATATATATATATATATATATATATATATATATATATATATATATATATATATATATATATATGCTCACCCAAAAAGATAAACAAACCATTATGAAGCCCTCTCCCTGATTAACATATTTTTCTAATTCATCAGGCAGCTGTTGACAGGACTCAGTGGTGCTTGCTCGTAAATGAAACATGCCACAGATTATTCAAAACAAACAGTTTGTCTGTACACCAACTCATGAATATCTGAGAGACACAAAGGCATCAAAAGCTGACGGAAGAATGAAGACTGATGTTAACATGATGCACCATTTCACAAAATTGGGGAAATATTTTTTTTTTTTTAAAAGAGATCAAGTTGTTACAAATCAGGTCTCTAAACATGGTGCTCAGTGAGTGCCCTAGTTGCAGTGACCTACCCAGAAAACACGCTTGAATAGGACGCTAAGAAAACTCACTGGAGACTGCAGGCCTAGTTTGCTGCACGGGTGAGTTTCTAATGGCATGATGCCCCTTGAGACAGCATGCTGACACGGGTGAAACACCGAAAAAAAGGCGAGAAAACAAGCAAGAAGAGAGACTAAAGAGCAAAGGAAGGCGGAATTAAAGTGAGTGTCGAGGATTCCCAGGAAAGGGCCCACAACTCTCAAACCCATGTGTCACGCTGGAGTGCAGGAGTCCCTCAGCTTCACTGTTTCACGTCCCAGATTAGATTGAACCGAGACCCGTGGCGGAGGATTGGAGGTGCCACCAGGGTGATCAGAGCTCCTGGAGGACTTCCTGGACTTCTCTCAGATTCCGACAAAAGGGATGAAGCTGGAATCAGACTCCAGACTGTGTGTTGTAGGACGCACGATTTTGTTGTAGGCTGAAACAATGGAATGAGTGTTAAAATGCCCTTACTGTATGTAAGGGATAATCCACGGCTAGGTATGCATTACCTTATAACCACCTGACACCAAGAGGAGTGCATTAAAATCGTGTAATGCACACCTAGCCGTGGATGATCCTAATTATACCATGGTCACTTGCCAGCATTGACAAGTTAAAGCTGTCATTGGTGTTTGAAGTGAAAAGTTTGGCTGAAAGGACAAAAATAATGGTTCATTTTCATTAGTTAGGGTCGTTAGATCTAGATATATTCTACCTGCTCTAAATCATACGCAGAGATACAGTATTGTCATAAGATTACATTTATTTGAATAAATTATAGTAAATAGTTATTAGATGGAGAGAGAGAGAGAGCCCAAGGGAGAGATTGTGCGTGTGTGAATGACCTGCGTCTGTGTGGCGTCTCTACTAATAACGAAGCTGTGAGTTTAACTACTGTATGTTACTATAGTTACGGTTGTATATAGGCAGAGCGTTAATCTAGAACGGTGATTAAACAGACTGCAACGTCCTGTGCATTATCTGATCTGAAAGCACACCTTCCAGCCAATCAGAATCGAGTTTTCAGACAGATCATGGTATAAATATATATAATAGCTGAAGTATTCAGTCTGAAATGATATCTGTTAACTCAATTGATTAATTCATTCAAAATATACTCGCATACTAGTTACAATTCAAAGCCTTGTTGAAGGAGGATCATACTTTTTTTGTTATGATCCATCAACAGCCACTCACACAGATCAACAGAGTGAGTTTATAAGCTGTCCACAAGGCGCTGTGGTTTTGTTTTTGTTTTTGTTTTTGGCCAATAATTGTGAGCAATTTAACTCAAAGACAAAAGCCTTCTCCGTTATGATGCCTGAGGCTCTGTGTTCGGGCATACTATAAACTTGGGGGTCGTCTTTGGCTGTACTTTCAGGCATGATTATGTGGGATGTACCTGAGTTAGCGTGTGACATGTACGTTCAAAATTTCCTGCCAATTAGAACCCAACAGCCCTGACTGCACATTACTGAGGTACTATTACAGTATTGTTAGGCTGATTCATAGCAACTCAGGAACATATAGCATCATATATGCTATATATATGATGCATCATATAGCATCATATATGCATATATGCATATATGATGCTATGTTCATATATGCAGGAACATATAGCATCATATATGCTATAATATGATGCATCATATAGCACCCCCCCCCCCCCCCCCCCCCCCCCCCAAATCAATGATGATTGCAACTTGTATTCTGTGCCTCTCCATTCTTCCTCCAGACTCTGGGACCTTGATTTCCAAATGGAATTCAAAATGTACTTTCATCTTCCACATGATTGTGGTCGTGTACTGAACCAGACTGACAAATTAAAGGCTCAGGAAACCTTTGCAGGTGTTTTGAGTTAATTAGCTGATTAGAGCTCTTCTCAGGTCGACGTTTCTGTATTACAACTTCTTTATCGTAATATTTTGAGGTACTGGATTTTTAATTCCCGTGAGCTGTAAGCCGTGATCATCAAGAATAAACAAAAAAAAGGCTTGAAATATTTCACGTTATGTGTAATAAATTTAGAATATAAGAAAGTTCCACTTTTTGAATTAAATTATGGAAAAAATCAAACATTTCCACGAATTAATTTTTTTTTTGAGATGCACCTATGTACACGTGTATATACGTATACATATTTTTTTTTCTCCAGCGATGGGAACTTGAATGTTCGCATTTATAAATGTGTTTTGCAGTTGCGTAAAATTGTAAACGAATATTGAAAGAATAAAAAAATTTAAACTGAATTTACTTTTAAATGAGTTTTGAGTAAATTTTTTTGTTCTTCTTCTTCTTCTTCTTCTTTTCTAAGTACAGGGAAACTTTGTCAAAATCCAACAAGCTAAAGATATGGTGGACAAATTAAGCTAAAAAATGATGGAGTATCCCTTTAAGAAGCAGACTGAGTCATTTTCCACATTAACAATACTTCATATGGCCTGCCTGTCTACCTCACATGGCTTGAAAGATTTGCTTCCTGCCTGTGAACAGTGATTGCTCCAAAATGAGCTTCTTTATTTATACTGCATTTATTTAAATACAGAAAAAAAAAAAAAAAATCTGTTCTCTTGCATTTCTCATATCTTTGTTCTACCTCAGTAGTTTAGTTGTTGAATTGCACAGATTTCTGCATAGTTGGCATGTGTAGTTATCTGCCCTGGGCAGCAGGCACTAAAGACACTCCATATATCACACCGGCTATTCAGTGAGCCCGGTACAGAACACGACCTGTCACATAGTTTTTGTTCGAGTCCTGGGAACATTCTGCACCCTTCAGGAGTCTGCAATATTTCCTTTCTTTTCATTAGCAGGATGGAGTAGGGGCATAAATAAACATACACTGTAAACGAGTTTAGGTAGCTGTTTTTACCTGTTTAGTGACGTCTAAAAAGTTTTGATTAACACCTTAAATCGTTCAGTTTAAAGCATATTATTCACTAACGACAGTGAAAGTGAAAGAATGAACAGACCTAGCGGCAGATTTCATTTTAAAAGTGTAAAGCTCATCCTAACTGCAACAAGAACATTCACAGGTGAGTTCAAGTTTTGGACAGGAATGCTGAGTTGTTGTTTGTAACCCGAGTTCTTTGATAGTAATGTATTTCGTTATGCTACTAATGCAGGAATCAGATTGGCCTCGATGGAGATTTAAGAAGCTGCGTGAGCTAATTTTGTGTGAGGATTTTAAACATCAAAACAAGAAATCCGGTGTCCAGATTTTTAAAAAATATATACGCCATGTCAGGGGATTTTCCATACTGACACATGTACAGCATGTCCAGACCCTCATATTTGTTTATAGGTCATTTATTTTGCATTTGTTACATATAATTTTACAATGTATTTAAGTTGGACAGACTGCCTCCCTGCATCTGGCTCTATACCTGAAGTGTTGTCACACTACTGCTGTTATAATGTCCTATAAAAGCACTTCAGCTGATCTGTGACTCTCTCAAGAGCTCTCCCGTGTCAAGCATTCCCACTCAGCTGTGAGATTTCATCCTCTCTCTCTCTCTCTTTCTGATAGACAGGTGTTTATTAAGAGGTGCTGACAGTGCTATAGTGCTAGAAGACTTTCAGCTTGATCTCTTCTTCGCTCTTTTGATTAGACAGGGGTGAAAGTGTGAAAATGGTCCTCGCAGTTTCCCTGTTCTCATTGCCACGTGCTGAGATCTCAGACCTCAGGTCAGTTTTTTGTCAGCTTCTCCTAACAGTTAAGACGTGAATTAGAAAGGAGTCGAGCTGATCCTATATCAGGATAAAAGAGGAATTGCTAGGCTAACCCACACCCCCTCTTTCTTTCCCCAAATCCACAGCTGCGGTCCTGCATCTGTGTCAACTGTCAGATTCAATAGAGTAACACGCTGTGAAGGGGAAACACTCATTCATTAACAGTGTCAATTCCAGCTACTATAAAGTGACTCTGTGGCACTGATAGGGGATATGCATTGATTTCCCTTCAGTGGCAGCCCAGAGTGTGTTTTAATGGCCATTATTCAGAGGCCCAGCTACGATGTGCTAAAACGCCTGTCCTGTTAACCTCACAGGCTTCCAGGGCTGTGCTCACGGAGAGGCAGACTCTTCAATAACTTTGTTTTATGGGAGGTAGACTTCTGCAAAGACGTTTAAACAAAATTATTTGGACAATTGCCATATAACTTACATACTGTTCCCTGAGTGGATAAACATTCAGATTGATGGCTGTTTTGCTTTAAGTAGACAGACCAATTTCACCTGATCATTATAGAAAATTGTATGTGTGAGAAAGAATGAGTATTAAAATATGTATTTGTCCGTGACCAGACAGTAAGACCTAACTAGGGACGTAACCAGATATGAATTGAACAGTTAATGTGTTCTAAATGAATACAAATACAGATATGAATAGTAGGTGCACTATTATTATTATTATTATTATTATTATTATTATTAATAATAATTATTATTTATTTTGTTATTTTTTAGAAAGCTTCATGTTAAGACTAGATGTGTACATCAGGACTGGGATTCCAAAGGATGAAACAAGCATAAGCACAAGATTTTGTTTTACACTCTTGTGGAGCTGATTATTAAGCTTGTGAATGGGTTGCCAGGTTTAAGCTTGAATACCCACCCTAAGTACAACTTAAAAACAACACAAAAGAGAGATTAAGAATACATATACAAATATTTGGATCATTAAGCAAATACGGATATACAGATGAAGTAAGAACACCCTGTGACAAGGAGGAGGGAGATGCCAAGTTGTGAGAAAGTACACCTGGCACTGATTTGGCTAATCAGTGGGAGAGAGAGATAAAGGATTAGCTGGAAGTGGCAGTAAGAGCGAGAGAGACACATTTGCACTCTGTGTTATGTTTGTGTGTTTTCTGCTCTGTTTGAGTTTGGTTTATTATTCAACTTTATGTTTGTGTTCAGCCGGGTCCCGCCTCCTCCTTGCTCGACTTTAAAGTTTGTTACACTGGTGCCGAAACCCGGGAAGGAGGAGGAACGCGTTGTAAGAAAGCTCTTTCCACTGTGGAAGGATTGAAACACTGAGGAGGCAGTGGTGCTGGAGTGGTTGCTGAGGAGGAGTCGATGCCGTCTGCGGGGACGCGGAGGAACCCCCTACCGTCCGCCTGAAAGGGGAGGAGTGGTTGCTGTCTGCCAGGGGATGGAGGACCCGCTGCTGTCCCCCGGGGAAGCGGAGATGTGGCTGCCGTCTTCCTGAAAATAGGAGGAGCCATAGCCGTCCATCAGGGAGGTGGAGGTGTGGCTGCCATCCGCCAGAATAGGGGAGGAACCGCGGCCTCCCGCTTGTAAGTCCAGTGCCATCACCTGGCATCGTGGGGGGCTGAGAACAGGAATGTTTTTCTCTCTCTCTCCTCTCTTTCTCTCTGGCTCTCTCTCTCTCTGGCTTGCTTCTTATCTCTCCCCTCTTACCCCTCTTCGTCTCTCCTCTCATTTGCAGGCAAAGGGGCCGGCCGTTCAAAAGACGTAGCCGAGAGGGCAACACCGCCCTCCTGAAAGGGTGGGAGGGGGTGTGCGTCAGGCCGGGCGCATAAATCTGGTGGTGGAGGAGTGTGATGAGGAGGAGGGAGAAACCATGTTATGAGGATGCATACCTGGCACTGATTTGGCTAATCGGTCCGAGAGAGAGATAAAGGAGCGGCTGGAAGCGCCGGTGAGAGAGAGAGAGAGAGAGAGAGAGAGAGAGAGAGAGAGAGATGCATGTGCATTTTGTGTTCTGTTTGTGTTTCTGTTATGTTTGAGTTCTGTTTAGGATTAACGTTTATGTTTATGTTCAGCTGGTCCGTGCCTCCTCCTTGCCCGGCTCTAAAGTGTATTACACACCCCTAGTAAGAAAAGCTAACAGGAACACAGGTTTCAAATACAATGTATCTAGTCCACTAACGCCAACCCTTGTTTTAAGTCTCTTGCAGAACGGGACATGTTTTCTTATAGAATTACCCTGTATGTGGCATCCATATTGCCCTCATAGTTTACCAGTTTGCCCTGCTGATAAAAAAGCATCCCCACAACATGATGATACCACCACCATGCTTCACTGGGTAATGGTGTTCTCATGGTGATGATTGGTCTTGGGTTTCCCCCAAACCTAACACTTTGTGCCAAAGATAAAAATGTTCAATTTTCCAATTATTTCCTGAATTTAAAATGCCCAGTGGCTTTCTTCCCAACACTCTTCCATAGCTTTGTGGCGTGTCTGTGGCCTGGGTTACAGTTATCCTCTGAACAGCTTCTCCCATCTTAACTGTGAATCTCTCCAGTTCCTTCAGAGTTACCCTGCTTGCTTCTCTGAACAATTTAAGATCTTCTATGTGCAGGTGTGTCAAAACTATTGCGTGTTACTGTCCAAATCTTGGCATTATGCACAGTGTGACATTCATTAGTAAATCACGGTCTTCTTCAGACAACTAATAATGTTACATTTGCTTCTTATTTTTGTTAATTACTACATTGAGTGATCATGTCTGGTCAGAGAAACAAGCTTGGGTATTTGGGGGAATGGAGTTTTTAGCACCAGCCCTCGTTCTTTTTTTTTTTTCAGGAAAGCGGATCCCCCATATGTACACCAATAAAAGTGAGTGACTTAGGAGGAGTGTCTATCATAGAGTGGAGGCAAACCTGAGACAGATAGAGAGATAGTGAGGGTGTGAGAGCTCACTAATAGGCCCTCGACAAGATGCCAGCCCGTTTTTCACATCATGTCATCTGTAAGGGTTGAAATAAAAGTAATGGCCAGATCCCTCTCTGCCATTACAGCTCCGGCAGTTCAGCATTTATTTGTGTTGACTGGTGCGGGCTTGGCGGCGTGACAGAATCATAGATCCGAGATCAGACACCGCCATGATGTTCAGCGCTGTTCAGGCACTGACAGGTCCCCCGCTCGCCTCCTCATCTCATAGCGGGAGCGTTAGCGGCTAACGCTGCGTCATATCAAATGCAGCCATCTGACACGATAACGGATCTGGCACACCGCAGACGTGACCCAGTCTGTCTTTTGTAATCGGCTGACAGATAGAAGCTCTGAAATAAGAAGGCTTCTTCAGTTTCATGTAGTAAAAATTAGTGTCAGTCAAAGTTAAGTGCCTGTTTTTGACCAGAGAGAGGAAAGATGAGGGAGTTTACTGTCAGTGTTATTCACATACCAGGCTAGTAAACTAAGTGGAAATGATTTATAAGGGGAAACAAGGATTTTAAATTGGCCATTTTATTTTCTCGGAAGGCTCAGCCTTAAATGTACTTTTCAGCTCTCAGTCTATTTGCACTATTGTTTAAGCTGCACTGCCTGATATGAAAGACTGTTTTGTCCACTTTTACTGGTGTAGCAAAATAATAAAAATAGTACTTCTCATGTGTAAGACTGTCACTGTTAATATTTGATGTTCAAGCGTTTTAACTTCTTAGTACAGAGCCAAGCTACTGATGAGTATATTGGGCTAGTAGCACCACCGGCAACACTATTAGCTAACTTTACTAGCTGGTTTACTTTAACTACAGTAGCTACATGTTCTAGCAGTAATATGGCATGGAAGGCGTGGAAGCTTGAAATGAGGGGAATTGTCCTATTGGCCGAGTATTGTTGTATATTTGAAATCCATCCATTGTGGTGGCTGCATTTTGTCCGTATGTTACAAATAAGACAAATGACTCGAGGAGACTACTGACTGCTAACAAGACCAAGTGGATTATGAGAACAAGTTGCTTGATTAGATACAGTATTAGTAGTATTTACTGTATATCACAGCTCAATTTTGATCGGTCAGAAGGTGTTGATATATATATATATACATATATAAAAATATATAACAGCAGCTCTGACAGTAGTTCCTGCGACAGTGCAAATCAGAGGCTTATTTTAGTGCTGTCGTTCTAATACAGGGACTTGTATGCAGGATGCTTCAAATAAACATAAGAAAAAAAACCTTTATAATTGTTGCTATAGTGAACCTATCAATGATTTTATGTTTGTTTAACATTTTTGAAAGAGTCTCCAGTGTTAGTGCTTCATAAACATCAACGGTAAAGATTAAGGTTAATTTAAGTTGTCAGACATGGGGAAGACTTCTGTACAGAAAGCTTCATGCTTTCTCTGTAATGTGACAACCTGCATTTTTTGGGATCGAGTGTTTTTGAGTGTTTTTTGAGTTTTAGAGTGTTTATAGCTGTCATAATGTAAGTGATTGTGTACGTTCCACGGCATGAAATGTAATAAAGTGACAAGACACACAGCATTCTTCTATCAATCCATCTTCCATACCACTTATCCTACACAGGGTCATGGGGGAGCCTGGAGCCTATCCCAGGGAACCAGGTAGGGGATGTTACATTACATTACATTAATGGTATTTGGCAGACACCCTTATCCAGAGCAACTAACATTTATCTCATTCATACATCTGAGCAATTGAGGTTAAGGGCCCTTACTCACTGCTCACTGCCCAACAATGGCAGCTTGGCAGTGCTGGGGTTTGAACTCATGACCTTCCTAGCAGTAGACCAACACCTTAACCACTGAGCTACCACTGCCCTCTATGGGACACCCTGGAAGGGGTGCCAACCCCTCGCAGGGCACAATCGCACACTCATTCACACACTATGGACAATTTGGAAACGCCAATCAGCCTACAGTGCATGTCGTTGGACCGGGGGAGGAAACTGGTGTACCTGGAGGAAACCCCCAGGGAGAACATGCAAACTCCACACACACACACACACGGTGGAGACGGGATTCAAACCCCCAACCCAGGAAAAGTGAGGCAAACATGCTGACCACTAAGCCACCGTGCCCCTCACATGCAATATGACGTTCTTAAATAAATGAAAAATTTTAATTGTTGACAAATTTCTGTGGTATAACAGGCATAAAACGTTTATTGGGAAATAATCCACTTCAGGGTGGTAACAGTGACTCTGCTTCATATTGGGTCTGTGTTTGATTCTTTTTCACCCTGTTTTTGATACTTTTCCTTTAACAGTATGACCTGTCATGTTTTATTCCTCACATACAGCCTGCAAAAAAAGGCATGAAAAATGGGAATTAATTACATTTGTTAAAACTTATATTTATTGGTTTAATGTATTTATAAATACTCAAACATGCATCAAGCAGTAGATTAGTTACATGTGTGAATATTCAGTAGGACTCAAAAGCAATATATATATATATATATATATATATATATAATGGAAAACGGGCATGGTAAAATAAAAAAATAAATATAATAATAATAATAATAATAATAATAATAATAATAATAATAATAATAACAACAATAATAATAATGATGATAATAATCATATATATATATATATACATATATATGATTATTATTATTATTATTATTATTATTATTATTATTATTATTATTATTATTATTATTATTATATTTATTTATTTATTTATTTATTTTCTGGAAAGTTTATTTTCCACCCGAGTGCTTCACTTTGGAACGATGTGAGCATACCATAAGGATTCCCAAGGGCTTTTTCAATACCTCCTAACACTCTACTTTCTTTTTAGTTCCACCTCTGAATGGGAAACCTTCTAGGGTTTTACAGTACATAGATTTCAACTTTTCTTTTTTAAATGGTGTATTTTCACCACACTGGTGTTGTTTTTAATATATATGCAGTAAATATGCAGCCTACAGTATGATGGCACGTTCTGTTCCGCAGTAACCATACTGACAGAATAAGCTGATCTGTCTTTTCTGTTTCGTTTTCCATTTCAGATTCAGAGAGAGGCCGTCTATTTCAATAAGAACTCCGGCCTCAAATATGACTATGTATTGCATCATGCAGTGAAGTACAATATGTTCTTAATGTCACACGGCATCATTCTAAGCTGGAGTGGAAGAAGTACTGTAATGTACTGCCTGGGGCGACATGGAGGGGAGGGGTGGCTCAGAGAGAGAGAGAGAGAGAGAGAGAGAGAGAGAGAGAGAGAGATGCCATAGACTTTCCACCAGAGTAAAAATGATTTTGCATTTATGTCCAGTTTAATGTACAGTATTTTTAATCCATGCATGTCCTCCATGATTCATTCAAGAAGACTTCACTTTATTCAAGTGCCAAATGCAAGCTTATTTTGTATTTTATTTTAATAAACATGTTGAAGCACATAATCTCTCTTCAGTTTCAGTAGGTTTTTCATTTAACCTGCTGTTGCGAGGTCAACTAAACAGATTGCTTTTATTTCGGCTGAGAAGAACATTTTAATCGCATGAATAAGGTAGAGGATTGACTGCTGAAAAGCTCAATTGTTTTCATGCTTTACCACTTGCATTAAGATGCAGGCAGACTCTGTGTGTGTGTGTGTGTGTGTGTGTGTGTGTGTGTAAATATGCTAATTGAAGTGTGGCTTTTTCCTGGTGACAGTGCATTTGTGTGTGTGAGCATATATTTGTGTGTATGTATGTATGTATGTGTGTGTGGGGGGGGGGGGGGGGGGGGGGGGGCATGTGTTTGCAGGACCGTATAACAACACATGGCGAAATGAGAAAGCACACATTTCCTTATTAGGAGCCAAAGTCAAAGGGCCCGTGCAGGACCCCCTGGCAGGCAGCGCCCTCAAGATTAAGACATATATTGGATCCATGATAGAGGGCAGAAAGTTCATTTTCAAAATAAAACAGAATATTATTCATATTCCTTTTAAAATTCAGATTGCCAGCTGACCTGTGACTTGAGAGCAGTGTATTACATTCGCAATGAGCTGCACAGATCTCCGGCAGAGCTGATGCATCTCTCTCTATCTATCTATCTCAACACAGATGTGTTCTCTCTCTCTCTCTCTCTCTCTCTCTCTCTCTCTCTCTCTCTCTCTCTCATCCACTATTCCACACAGTTGTATTAGCATCTTATTGACTGCTAAAAGTGTAAAATGAAATGTCACTCAAATATATAAATTTAGTCAATTTTATAACAAGTTGTTGTAAAGAAAAAGAACGACAACAACAACAAAAAACAAACATTTTTTTTTCTTCAATTCCGGTGTTAAAACAAACATAAACGTATCATTCTTCATAAACACACAATCCTCATGTCCCTTTCAACAAATAATCATGTCAGCTTTATTTGTATATAAACTCATATATGAAGTACACACTGTTGTTCCTCCCACACACACACACACACACAACGGGTGACAATGGGTGATTTTCATATATACTGAAAATGAATACGGAGCAATGTAAACTCCACAAGCCCCGAGCTTACTATCTGTCCCAGCGTTGGTTTCTTTATAGTTTTCCTACAGCTTTACTACAACATGAGAGCTCTGTGTATCCACCACTCCATTCATCCTGACATTCAATACAAGAACTGGCCCAAACAGGAACCAAGGGAACTTGGGGTTTTGGCTCTGGCTCATTTTCCACTTGTAATGGTCACAGTGATGACAATAAAAATGACTACATCATCATTTCACTGTTCAGCAGTGTAAAAGTATGTTCACACATACAGTAATTTTATCGCTGCAAGTCGCCAGTCACTCTACTATGAAGTCCTAGGTAGGTGTTCCTCCTACTTATTGCCATGAATGGTCTCCAGTGGCGTTGTTGCTTTGAACGTACCTTAACAATCTCACTCATATTGTAATGTGTTCTTGACTCTGCCTCATGTCTTATCACTGGTTTGTCTCCACATTTGTTTTGTGATTGCTCCCATCTGTTCTCTGTTTAGTTCTTGATTAGATTGTCTATTTATACCCTCTTCTGTCTTTAAGTATTGGTGAAGTCTCATTCAGTGTATATGCATATGCATATCTAAGTCTGGTTTCCCATACCCCATGCCCTATGTTTCTGATTCTCGCTTGTTCTGTGTTTTTTGTAACATGGATTAAACTTTTTTGGATGATTAGAAAGCCCATAATAAACACAGATACGTGGCAAGCAAAAGTAAGAAAACAGGAGACCTGTTAAATCCAATATAACCAATACATAATTAGTTCCGCCTTTTTTTTTTTTAACCAATCAAAAACACCAGTCCCGAGTTCTTGTTTTTCCTCACGGAGTCTCATGTATCCACAGGAAAGGAGCCTTTCCTATTGTGTGTCCTTTCCCCTTCTCATACAGCGGTAGTAAGGAGACAAAAACGGTAAATCATTCACTTTCTGTAACTTTTTTTTAGCACGCTGCTAACCTGAGTGCGGAGTACCCTTAAATACCGCTGATGCTGATTCTGTGAAGGTAGCAAACATTATATCTGGAATATTGTCTCATTGGCTAATTACAGAAAAAAAAAAAGTTTTGTGGTGCAAAATATTTGGTACGTTGTGCCGTGTAAAAATACGGCCACATGAATTTATACGCCTAAACATACAACTGCGTGATGGTTAGATGTGGAAAAAAAAAAAAACAAGGTACTGAGGTAGTGTATAAAACAGTTTCATTAATATCGCCTCTCTCTCTCTCTGTAAATGTGTGTGTCTCTCTCTTTCTCTGTGTGTCATTCTCTCTCTTACACACAAAACAGAAGCGCCCAACTTCAGTGAGCTAATTCCCCTCGTCTCTCTCTGCTCTCATCATCATTTCCTGTGAAACACCCCTGGCACTTAATTGCTCCTTGCCCCTCCAACATGTTTGTAATGGCAAAAAGCAGCACATAATTCTTAGTTTGTTGGCTGGCAGTGCCCAATTTCCAAAAGTGGAGTGGTGTGATAAGCGTCAGGCGGGCAGCCGGGGCCATGAATCATGGCCTGCCAGGGCTGGGCTCGGGATAATTGAGTCCAACATCTCCAACACTTTCACCATAATTAATGATAATCTGTAGCAGTGGAATCTCAGATTCCAGTTCACAGAGCTGTTTAATTAGGCCTCTGTAATGAAGGCAGCACGGCTACACAGAACAATATGGCCACCGCGCGGAGTCATGATTAATGGCTTGTGCTACTGAACACACAAAAGTGCAGCATGGTTAACTCCACACGGTGCCTCTGCCTCACTTTCTTTCTCTTTTTACTGTCATTTACCCAATGTGCAGAAATACACACTGTTTCTTTGCTTCTATTCTCTGAAATAAGTGCCTGGACTCTGAAATTTGATCCATATTCCACTCATCAACCACTACTTTTTTTTGAAGTTGGTACCTGGATATATATATATATATATATATATATATATATATATATATATATATATATATATATATATATATATAAACATCCCTTTTGTTATTACATCAGACATCAAGCAAATCTTGAAGCACATATCTGTGTCCTTTTCTGTTTTTTTTTTTGTTGTTGTTGTTGTTGTTCTTTTAAATATACCTTGGATTAATGTGTTCGACTGATACGCTATTTTTTTACGCTAATGAAAGAAGGAATGCCGTGCTGGTTGAACATAATGGGGAAAGACTTGGGCATAGATCAAATGTTGGGAATCAATTCATTCATATCACTTGATGATATCATGATCGCTTCAATTACAAGGCGATCAGATTTGTTCACCGGCTACAGACGGCGTCATCAGTTTATTTCAGAGTGAAATCATAATGGACACGGTATTCCGGCACAGGTTTATCAAGAAAACTAGTCACACACCCCAGCCTCTACCGCTATTGCATGCCAAACATCATTAAATGGTTTATTCCGGGATCTCCGATACATGTATTTAGAGTGTACAATTAAAATGATATAAAAACACTTTGAAAATGATTTTGTTGTTGCATTTATTTTCATTTTCTCCACACTTTGCAGCTCCAGGTTCTCATTTTTGACTCCTGTCTGCGTGGAGTTTCCCAGAGTTCTGATCTGGGTTCTCCCTGATTTCCTCCCAACTGCCTAAAACATCCCATGTTCATAGGTGTGAATATGTGTGTGAATGGTACCCTGGGATGGGTCGGTGTCCCATCCAGTGTATGTCCACGCCGCACACCCAGTGTTCCTGGAAGAGGCTCTGAATCCACTGTGATCCTGATCATGATGAAGCACTTAGTGAAAATGAAGGAACATACTTGTTCTGGTTCTGATGGATTTAAGCGCAGACCCTCACTCCGGAATCTAAAAATTCTCTGCAGCACCAAACACTTCTGTCATTAAAAAAAACCTTGCCTGATCAACTATAACTTGAAATCTAATCCTTAAAATACTTTAAAATCCTATTCATTTCACAGTAATGTGTGAATCCATTTAACATTTCATGCTTGAAACATCCTTTCCCATGAGTCTTTCATCACTGGTTGTAATCGGTGATAACAATGCAGTGATGACAAAAGGCGGGGGTACAGTGGCTTAGTGGTGAGCAACTTTGCCTCGCACCTTCAGGGTTGGGGGTTTGATTCCTGCGTCTGCCCTGTGTGCACAGAGTTCGCATGTCCTCCCTATGCTTTGAGAGTTTCCTCCGGGTAATCCGATTTCCTCCCCTAGTCCACAGACGTGTTATAGGCCGATCGGTATCTCTAAATCGTCCCTAGTGTGTGAATGTGTGTGTGCGATTGTGCCCTGCGATGGATTGGCACCCCATCGCCGCCTTGTGCCCCGAGTTCCTTGGGATAGACTCCGGGCTCCTGTGTAGGTTAAGCGGTGCAAAAAATGGATGAAAGGATGCATAACAAACGGTTATCAGAAAGGAGAAAAGCATAACAGAGGGTTAAGAAATGTAATACAATAATATTATAATTTAGTATAATTAAGTCATTAGTCATAATTAAGTATAATCTCGAAACCAAGAAGATTTTTGCAATCTACCAGCATGATTTTTAAAGGATACCTTACAATTAGCATTAGAGTTAATGCCACTTACAAGATATGCGTGTGTCTATCTATCTGTCTATCTATCTATCTGTCTGTCTGTCTGTCTGTCTGTCTGTCTATCCATAAGTACATACCACATATCTTATATATTCTCGCTGGCTTCTTAACTGTAGGAAATCGCTCTTTCACTATTACTTCAGCAGACTATAAACGGATATAAGACTTTAACTATGCATTACCTAATGGCCGCAGATAGCTGTTTGACCCAGGGGCTTGGTGTTGAATGTAAAGAAAATGCATTGTGGGTGGTTCCCATTTCTATAACCACTGATTCATGAAATCACACCTTATTCATATCCACACAGAGTTTTTACACAATAAACTGTAAGACTGCCATGTCTTGAAAAAAATCATGTACCTGCCCTGATATTATTGACTCAAGTCATAAAAGTCCATAAAGAGTGAAGGAGGCATGTTAGTTAAAGTGAGTGTTGCATTACTGAGGGAAACGCTCGGGCTGCTACTGCTGCCTCGCAGGCATGTGTATGCTGTTTGTAGTGGATTTTCGGCTTCGAAACAGGATGTCTATTTCCCAGCTCCAGTGACTGGCTTTGACTGCTCCTGGGCCGTAGAGCCAGCGCCTCTAACGTCCCAGCATTCACCCGGAATGCAAGAATGATGGATTTGCGGCTGCATTAAAAGCAAATAAGCTGTTGTGTCGTAGTAAATGGGTTTCTGTTCTCAGCAAAGTAGATGACGCATTGCACAGTACGGAAGGCGAGACTACATTAAAGGTTTGTCATGCTTATGTTCAGGCCGTGTTTGGAGTCAGCATGTGATTATGGAGAATGGCGAACCACAAACTCACTGTTAGGGGAACGGATGACAAATGTACCCACATCAGGAACAAAACTTGCATGTTATCCAAAAAAAAAAAAAAAAAAAAAAAAATCCTTTTTTTTCCCCCCAGACATACATTACAAAAGCCGATCGCTCATTGTGTTGTAGAGTTTGTAAGTTAAGAAATGGTGTAACTTTCGCTGCTTTGACAGGCTGAAATTTCCCCTCTGATGTGAGGCGAAAATGGGAAGTACAGTGGAGCAGATCGAGGACTATGCAAAAACTGCGTCGCTGCAAAACCCCCATAAATCTATGACAAAACTCCCGCCAAACGAGGGCAAATGAAGAGAGAGTATTCATGAAAGAAAAGCCCGTCACATGGCCCTCAGCAGCCGAAATCTTGTTTAGTTCTTTAATTCTTTTCTTTCTGACCTGAATCTGGCTCTCGCTACACATGAAAGAAATTACAGCCGCCCCTCCGTCAGCCTGGCCGCCATCCTCCTGCTCCGCAGCATTTGTCATTGCCAAAACAGAAGAGTTTAATTAAGTGTTGTGAGCAGCCTAGTGAGAAACACACTTTAAATTAAACCTCTGATGCTGTCATTGGTTCTGTACCTTCTCAGCAATCAGTGAGATCTTTTCCAAAGCACAAATTCCTCTACTGCTCTTTCTTTCTTTCTTTCTTTCATGACTATCCAACCCCCCCCCCCCCCCCCCCCCCCACCAACTGCACCTCCTGCCATTCATAAACCCCTTTAACACCCCCATCCTTCATTATACTCTAGCTTTGAACACACACACACACACACACACACACACACACACACACACACACACGCTTGCACCCAGATGATTGTGATAATTAATAATCCTCCCTCAGCTAAACATTGTATTTACTGCTCCTCAGCTGGATGGTGTTAAATCAGAGTTAAGTCAAAAGTACTGCGGTGCCGCGGTGCACTGGAGCCGGAAAAGAATTACAAGTGGCGCATAATTGTTGATGCAAGAGAACGAATTAATTTAATACCTCAATAATTATGGATCGTTCCAAGTTGGTAAGCGGTTTGATCCGAGTAATGTTATTTTCTACGTATGTTCACTCTGAGAGGGCTATAAAAACAGTGCACACAGAGTGCAGCGGGGTGATCGACGGTACCGACGTAACGGTGTAAATGGAGGACTACGGACGGCTAATGTTCAAACTTTAGCTGGTTTGTTAAGTGGAATTTGCAGATACACAATAATCTGATATCTGAAAAAGAAAAAGGTTTTAGCAGTGATTTAATTTTTTCGTAATGGGAAAACTCCGAGTCAGCATGAGTAAGTAAATCCATCTATCCATCCATTTCTCATACCGCTTATACTACACAGGGCCACAGGGGATTAATTCACTGAACCCTATTCCAGGGAGACACCATGGACATGGTGCCGACCCATCACAGGGCACAACTGCACACAAACTCACACACCCTTTCACACACTACAGACAATACGGAGATGCCAATCAGCCTATAACACATGACTTTGGACTGGCGGAGGAAACCGGAGAACCCGGAGGAAACCATGAAGCCCCGGGAAAACATGCAAACTCCGCACACATAAAGTAGAGACGTGATTCGAACCTCCAACCCCGAAAGTGTGAGGCAAACGTTTGGAAGTGGTATCAAACTATTTCGCTGAATTCTTCATTCCGATTGGTCGGAAAGTTTTGATTTCGTTTCTATAACAGCAGCTTTGAAAGTAGTCCCAGCTGCAAGACTAATCACAGGTTTATATTAATGCGCATATGTTCTAATATGGTTTTATTTCTATAGCAACAACTCATTAACAGATGCTTGTTTAAAAGACACATTATTTACCAGAGCGAACATATACTCATTCGTATAGTGAGGATTTTGTGAAAGAGACGTACAGTATTTAGCCTTCATGGACTGAGTCTTCAGTGTCAGTGCTATGTAAGATTTCCGCCTTCAGATGAGAAGATGTTCTGCTTTGTGGTTTCTCTGTTTGTGGTTTATTTTTGTCTCATTAACTCGAAGAAAGAGAAATTCATTGGTGGATCGTTGTGGTAAAAGATGAATAAAATCGTATACCACAGCAAATAAAATAGTCGGGGATGTGCTGTTACTATAAAGATAATCAATTTTACAGGGTGGCAACAGTATTTATTTTTTGCCATAACAGCACACCCTATCGTCTTTCATTCCTTACTAGTTTCAATAAATGCTACATCATTTTATTTCCTTGATAAAATCCATATTTTAACTCACATAGTGGATTTCTTGTTATGGGATTGGAACTACAACTGGCTCAAAGTTACTGGTTGTTAACAAATCCCTCTTGAGTCACTTCAGTGGTAATTAAAGTTGGAGATAACACATATTTCTGACTTTAAATCTGATAACAGTCTTAATCTGATGTCAATCATCATAGTATGCTTCTACATGACCACTTACATGATCTAACGCTATAATGCTGTCTGTGTAAACTTTATTTAAAGCTGCAGTTACCACTCTCTACAACTTGAAGACCATGTATCTCTTATGTTTTTCAGCGCGAACACTGCTTCGTCTGAAATAAAGGCGATGCATATTTGCAGTGCTCAGCGCTAGTAAACTGTGAATAATATTTTCTAAAATGAAAGTCAGTGAGCAATGCATTTATTTATTTATTTTTTAACTTGGCAGTTGTAGCACCAGGTGCTATCATGGCACGACGATGGCTCAGAGCTCCGGCTTCCTTTCCACTCTAATAACTGATCGCTCTTGTGTTTTGATCTGTTCGTAACAGCCTTTGGGGAACCTGCGTGTCACCCCGCACCAGCAGCTAGCAGAGCCGCAGTAATTAGAGGACGACGGTCCTGGCTGCTTATATGACGAGAACAAGTCTCTAACCTTTTCTAGCTCACCTGTGAGGGAAAAAAAAACCCCCATCTTGCCGTATACATAGGTAGCATGGGAATGGGGGAGCTGTCAAAGCTAGCACGGAGTTTTCGTATAAGGACCGGTGGCATAAACACCGAGTCCAATCAAGCTCAACTCGCTCGAACCTTAAACAAAGTTGGAGGAACATTTTCCTTCCTCGCCAGGTGACATTTCGTCTGCCTGTTCCTGCTCGCACTGGCGGCCTGTGTGGCGAGAGCTGAGGGAGGAGACAGCTGTTACATGCGGTAGGACTATTAACGAGAGCACAAGCCCAAAGCTACGTGTAGATGCTCTGTAACTCAGCACTCAGCACACTTCCATGTTTAACAGAGCCAAAAGTGCCAGATTAACAATAAAGGGACCGTCTCACATCATCAAATACATCTCTCTCTCTCTGTCTCTCTGTCTCTCTCTCTCTCTCGATCTCCACATGACCAAAGTTGTTTTCTTGTCATCACAATCTTGACATAATAAAACATTTGTTTTCTCATGACCACGACTTAATTTTCCTGCGTACTTTATATAACAACATGTCGTTTTTATTGTTCTGGAGGCAGCAAAAGCTTAGTACAAATCCCACAGCATCATGGAGGAACAAATTCAATTCGATCCGATAAAATTTTATATGTATAGCGGTTTTAACAACGGACATTGTCTCAACGTAGCTTTACGGAAATATAAACACAGGAGACAGGTTTTAAGTGTGTGGATTTATCCCTATTGAGTGAGCCGGTGGTGACGGTGGTGAGGAAAAACTCACCAAAAAAACTTAAGATGATACGAGGAAGAAACCTTGAGAGGAACCGGACTGAGAAGGGAACCCGTCCTCATCTGCGTAACGACGGATAGTGTGAGAGTAAAAGGAAGTTCATTATAGTTTTCACATGAAGTCTGTTTTGTTGAACTAGTCCACTGTTCACTAAATGCGTTTTTCACTTTAATCAGGGACTCACTCGAGGTGAAATAGCTGTATGTTTTTCAGTGATTGACAACTTCTACATTAGTGTTCGACACTTGAGAATGAGGTTGTCAGGTCTACAATGAGATAAAGTCCATCTCTACAGCGGGCAGTTATTAAATTTATGATGGCAATTGGGAAGACGCCAACATGCATGCGACACCAGTCCCATTCACAAGGCAAGAGATTTTCTTGTGACAAAATTGCATTGCGAGAAAACTGCTTTTTGTTACGTCAAGATCACGGGAAAACGAATTTTACGTTGTGATCACGAGAAAATAAAGTCGAGACCACAAGGAAACAAGAACGAACTGAATAACAGTGCATCTCTTAGCGCTTCCATACCATCGCACTTTATCCCTTACATAATTCATTGTGATATTTCTTTGTTGGTTACCAGCTATCTTTGATCGTTTATCTAATACCTTGAAATTCAATATAATTCAATTAAATTTTTTTTGTATAACATTTTCAACACTAAACATTGTCGCAAAGCAGCTTTGAAGAAAGCCGGATGTAGATTCTGGGCTACAAACACGAACATACAAATCAGATTTTATATATATATATATATTTTTATCTATAGATAGATAGATAGATAGATAGATAAAAAAAAATATACATTTCAATATAATGTCATGTCAATGTGTTGAATGTCCTAGCTGTATCTGCTTGAGAACAGCACATAAAAGTGATTAAAGTTTGATTTGAAAAAATATGAATATTTGGGTTTCGTTAAAAATATCAACTTCACTTCAGCCTTGTAATGAATACATAGCCTAATCTTTCCATCTCTCACAGGATCACACACACACACACACACACAAAAAATCTTGCTGCACTGTAATCATATTCCTTTAAATCTGCTCGTAATAGAGGCGATCTTTTTACAAACACACCCAGCTGAACTAACAAGAGAAACAAGAGGAAGGCCTCTTGATCATTGATCATTTAAGCTGGTGCGTTTGGCCCTCTGTGTTCTAACCCCCCAATGATAGATGATCTCTTTTTAGCCACCAGTTAACATACACTATTATCTCCGCATTTAAACCTGATGATATAATTGATTCGCAAATTGATTTATCGATGTTAATTCAAGTGTTTCGCAAATTAATCACATAACAGAAATTAATTCACAATATTTTATGAGCTGCTGTGTGATTAACTAATGGTATGAATTAATCAAGTTTAATAAGAATTCAAACAGTGTGGTTCGGCCAATTTGTCACTCGGTTAAAAGCAGGGTGACCGGGGAGGGTTGATTTATGACGCACCTCCCTTACTGTACTGTAGGGGTAGAATAATGCTGTCCTGTGCATGGGACTTCTGTATGACGTTATATTAATAGAAATACTACACATTACCAATACACAAGTTATTGAATATATATATATATATATATATATATATATATATATATATATATATATATATATATATATATTCAATAACTTGTGTATATATATATATATAGTATCTCACAAAAGTGAGCACACCCCTCACATTTTTGTAAATATTTGATTATATCTTTTCATGTGACGACACTGAAGAAATGACACTGTGCTACAATGTAAAGTAGTGAGTGTACAGCTTGTGTAACAGTGTAAATTTGCTGTCCCCTCAAAATAACTCAACACACAGACATTAATGTCTAAACCGCTGGCAACAAAAGTGAGTACACCCCTAAGTGAAAATGTCCAAATTAGGCCCAAAGTGTCAATATTTTGTTTGGCCACCATTATTTTCCAGCACTGCCTTAACCCTCTTGGGTATGGAGTTCACCAGAGCTTCACAGGTTGCCAGTGGAGTCCTCTTCCACTCCTCCATGACAACATCATGGAGCTGGTGGATGTTCAAGACCTTGTGCTCCTCCACCTTCAGTTTGAGGATGCCCCACAGATGCTCAATTGGGTTTAGGTCTGGAGACATGCTTGGCCAGTCCATCACCTTCACCCTCAGCTTCTTTAGCAAGGCAGTGGTCGTCTTGGAGCTGTGTTTAGGGTCGTTATCATGCTGGAATACTGCCCTGCGGCCCAGTCTCTGCTTCAGTATGTCACAGTACATGTTGGCATTCATGGTTCCCTCAATGAACTGTAGCTTCCCAGTGCCGGCAGCACTCATGCAGCCCCAGACCATGACACTCCCACCACCATGCTTGTCTGTAGGCAAGACACACTTGTCTTTGTACTCCTCACCTGGTTGCCCCCACACACACTTGACACCATCTGAACCAAATAAGTTTATCTTGGTCTCATCAGACCACATGACATGGTTCCAGTAATCATGTCCTTAGTCTGCTTGTCTTCAGCAAACTGTTTGCGGGCTTTCTTGTGCATCATCTTTAGAAGAGGCTTCCTTCTGGGACGACAGCCATGCAGACCAATTTGATGCAGTGTGCGGCGTATGGTCTGAGCACTGACAGACTGACCCCCCACCCCTTCGACCTCTGCAGCAATGCTGGCAGCACTCATACGTCTATTTCCCAAAGACAGCCTCTGGATATGACGCTGAGCACGTGCACTCAACTTCTTTGGTCGACCATGGCGAGGCCTGTTCTGAGTGGAACCTGTCCTGTTAAACCGCTGTATGGTCTTGGCCACCATGCTGCAGCTCAGTGTCATGATCTTGGCAATCTTCTTATAGCCTAGGCCATCTTTATGTAGAGCAACAATTCTTTTTTTCAGATCCTCAGAGAATTCTTTGCCATGAGGTGCCATGTTGAACTTCCAGGGACCAGTATGAGGGAGTGTGAGAGCGATGACACCAAATTTTACACACCTGCTCCCCATACACCTGAGACCTTGTAACACTAAGTCACATGACACCGGGGAGGGAAAATGGCTAATTAGGCCCAATTTGGACATTTTCACTTAGGGGTGTACTCACTTTTGTTGCCAGCGGTTTAGACATTAATGGCTGTGTGTTGAGTTATTTTGAGGGGACAGCAAATTTACACTGTTACACAAGCTGTACACTCGCTACTTTACATTGTAGCAAAGTGTCATTTCTTCAGTGTTGTCACCTGAAAAGTTATAATCAAATATTTACAAAAATGTGAGGGGTGTATATATATATATATATATATATATATATATATATATATATATATATATATATATATATATATATATATGAACATAAATATATATATATATATTTTATATAAATATATATATATATATATGTACATTTTATATACATTTTATTTACAAATATGAGTGGATATACGTATACTCAGCAAAAAAAAATAATGTCGTCAAACATTTGTAAATATATATATATATATATATATATATATATATATATATATATATATATATATATATATATATATATATGCATTTGTCATTTTGTGTTTTGCAGATTATAAGTACAATATATAAAGATATAAGGTCCTTTTTTAGTAGATGCGATAGTGCACAATGTGCAAGATCAGATCCAGTTCTACATTGACACACAGCTTATTGCGAACACTACAGCATGCACAGTGTCCAAAATTATGCTCTTAAAAATAAAATCTGACAGAAGCTGGTCCATGTTACAGCCCCTAAATGTGAGTGTGAGCACTGAATGTGAGTGAAATGTTCTTTTATGTCCAAAGCTGATGTAAATACTTATATTTTTTTATTTCTCTGTTTCTCTCTATGGTCAGTACTGAGGCTATAATTGTTTCAAACCCCCCTAGGACCTTGTTAAGAAGTTCATTAGCACTGGCTCTGAGTCTTTTAAAGTATTGATCGTGCAAGAGATTGTAAAAATAACTCCCCTTATAAGGCGGTCGTCTGTGGCGATAGCAACATAAATTATTTAAAAAGGGCACATTGGCTGTGGCCATGAAGCCATCAATCATGAGATATGGTCATGACAAAAAGGCTGAAGCTTCATAGAGTGTCCTCTCTGGCCCTGCTGCAGTCCTATCAGGCAGGTGAGAGATAGAGCGAGAGAGAGAGAGAGAGAGAGAGAGAGAGAGAGACGAGGTGCAGAGGAAGAGAGGCTGACCCAGTGTCACTCACATTGTGGCTGCTGCCTTTGAACGCCCAGTTTCCCCTCTTCGGCTCAGGATGGAATGGCCAAATGGATTCTGTGCTTAGTGCTGCCCCCCTCTGAGCTCACGCTTCAATTTGTCTAACAATGAAAGTGGCAGGAGGATTTTACCCAAAAGAAGAAATAACAATAACTGGGGAGATGAATTTTTTATGAAATGCTTGAATTGAGTTGCAAGAGGTGCCATTTTTATTCATAAACAGACTTGAGAGATTCCAGCTCAATAAAAAGTGACCCCAGGAATCAATTCGACCATATGAACTGGATGGAATTGTGTTCCGATGGGGGCCAGGCACTAATCCAATGCAGAGATGTATGGATTTGTATTGCAGTACAGGCGATCCATTGCTTAACATCCGCACAAATTTACAAAGATCATTGCAAATCATAGAAAACAGCTCTCATATTTTAATTTGCTATAATTTACCTCATTGATGCGATACACCTCCTCTCCCTGGGGCTTTGTAATCCCGGCACTGCACCTACTACACCTTATTAATCCACGTAAGCCAGGCGTGTCGTGTTTTCACCTCGAATTTCAACCACAAAAGAAACCATTCAGTGAGAGCACATGTATGTGAAGTCAGCTTATTAAAACACTCATGAGAGGTGGTGCCTTAAATGATGACTGTATTGAAATCTCCTCCAGTAGGAAAAAAAAAAAAAAAAGCCTTTCTGTTATGAGTGGATCCAAGAGTGGTGGAAGCGTCTTTGAGTTTGACACACAAACTTTGATTAATAATTGATTAAACGATTCCTTGGAGCATCAAAGGACGGAAGAGGAGCTTCTCTCTCCCGTGGACGAGAGCACAGTCAAACGGCACTTTGTTGTTTGAAAACGCTCTCTGAGGTCTGTGGATACTGCCTGCGTTTTGAAAGAGGGAAATGGAGAGACCTGGGAAGAAAGAGAGCTAACAAAGTGGCTTTAAGAGTTGACTGGGTCACACACACTCAGATGAGCAGGACCTCCTCTGGATACTGCTTCCTGTAGTACAATGGCCTCCAACTTGGCTTTATAAAGACACTGGTTAAAGAACAAATCCACTGTTTTCACATTTTAAGGGTGTGAACACTTTTGGTGTTCAACTTTCTCAGGTCAGGTGAATTCAGCATGTTTAATGCTACTAAAAGACATTTAAACCCAATATTTATAACCACCCACCAACTACTAGTATTGCCTCTGATCTTTGACCAGTTTTCGAACGTGATCACATGATATTGACGTTTATTTCCAGCAAACGATCCTGTGTGAAGAAGAGTAATAGTGAAAATGTATGCCAGCATTTCATACATTTCATAGGCTTCATCAAGTCCATGATCATTTAAATGAATACAGCGGTAACTCTTTCGAAAGGTTCCTCCTCATTTTAAAATAAAATACACATGCACCAAATAGGAACTTTTGCACCACTATACCTTTTATTATTAAATTATGGATGTAATGCCTATTTTCACTGATCACTAATTCATCCTCAGTAGCTTTATTCTGGTGAGGATGGCGGTGGATCCCAGGAACACTATGTATGAGGTGGAAAAACGTCCTGAATGGGATGCCAGTCCATCCATGTTTTTGGGAAGTGGGAGGAAACCGGAGAACCGAGAGCAAGCCTTGGTGTTGTGAGGCAGCAACATTCAGTGTGTAAACATGCATATACTGTATGGTGGTTTGTGGAAACGTTAATATGAATAATCTTTATGATGACAGCAGCAAAAGTCTACAATATCCAGGTAATATTATGCATAGCAGCCGGATATTATATAGAATGATAAAATATATATATATATATATATATATATTTGTGTGTGTGTTTCAGATCCTGTACAGATCCCATAATAAAACCATGGTCTCATTAATGTTGTCTCTTTTCTAACATCTCTTGTCAGCACCTGCTGTGTGGACCTGCAGATCTCAGGCTGTGCTGGTGGAGGTTGTGTCTGGTCCAGACTGGGGACAGTGCTGGCTAACGCGCTCTGATGGCACCCTGTAGGCCCTTCTAGGTGTTTCCATCTCTCAGGCATCAGACTGGTCCATGCTGTGGACATGTTAGAGTAGCAGAGCCTGACAGAGGAGAGTCCAGTGGTGACATTTGAGAATGTAAGTAATAAGCCAGACTTGTATTGTGTTTGAAATAAGTGTTAAATCTTCTCATGCAGATGTGGGTGGACTGGCCATCGGAAAGTTCGGGGAATTTTCCCACTCAGTGACCCTGCTCTACTTGTGATTAAAACGAGCATATTGATATAATGGATTCACATCCTAAAATGTTTTTTGCTTTATTTATGGAAAAGATGACACATTTTATGAAGTACTGGTTTGACTAGTAAAAATCTGTAGTAGAGATACTACTTTTTCTTATCTGATACCTATACTAATACTGAAACCTTGAGTATCAGCTGATTCCAATACCAATATCGATGTTTTTTAGTTTTTGTAACTGAAGCACTTTGACGTTAAACACAAAAATCAGTTACACTGTAAATATAGCATAGCTAATACACTAAAGTATAAAGTATAAATATGATCAAATCAATCCTAACAAAAGGAAAATCTGCATATGAAAAAATTAAAACCCACCAGAATCATCATCTGTAGAGTTAGGACACCGAAAATGCCAGCATTCTAACTATAGTTCCCCGTCCAGCCGAGCTCATCTACTGCATCCAGCCACACTGTAGTGTGAGTGACAGCTCTAGGAGGTGGAGTAGACCTCCCTCTGGCTGCTCTCCATATGAGATCTCCATAAGCACAAGACTTCAGCCCGGACCCCCGCCAGGAAGAGCCAGACTCCTCTATTTCCGACTGCCTTGACCCCTGACACTGCCAGTTTGTGCTGTGCCGAGCTGCGAGATAATAGTCAAGATTCCTTCTCCAAATAAAGCAGAGGGGGTAGAATTGAAGTGGCAGAGATTTCAGCATCGATCTCCAGGACTCCATCCATGAGGACGTAATCCTAGCCAAGATTACCAGAGAAGCCATGCACAGACTGTTCAATTACATCTCTCCTATCTGCCTCCTGTTTTGCTTAAGCTATTGCCTCCATGGTGTGTGGAGTTATCTTGCAGCTCATATTCACACTGGCCACTCACATGAAATTTGTAAATGAAGACATCTGCCTCGTCCTATCCCAGCTTCGCTCTCACTCTCTACTAGACGATTATGCACTGAATATGGAAAGCACAGTGAATTTCCCATTTGTGTGTGAAGGACTCGATCGGTCCACTACATATCTCTGTGTGCATGCTGCATATGTGATATTGAATAACCTTCCTAGTGAATACTGTCAGGCTGATCTTGAGACACCATTACAAATGGGTGTAAAATAGTGTGAATAAGGGCTAACAGAAGAGCAGGCGTTGCTGTCGGGAGGCTTGCAAGGTCACATACAGTCACAGAGGACATCCTAAACACATAACACACACACACTGTGTGCACAACACACTTTTCTGAGCCTTTGTCAGTACTTTTATAACAACTCTATTGTTTTCTCTCAGTAACAAGTAGCAGAATGTATGGTTATTTAAACATAACTTCCTGACACAAGGGGGTTTTAATGTTATGGCTGATCACTGTGCGTGCACACGCACGCACACACACACACACACACCGAGGTAACATTAAAACCATTGAGAGGTGAAGTGAATAACATTATCTTGTAACAGTGGCACCTGTCAAGGGATATATAAGGGATATATATATATATATATATTAGGCAGCAAGAGAACAGTCAGTTGAAGGGTTGGAAGTAGGTAAAATGAGCAAGTACAAGGATCTGAGCTACTAGATGACTGGGTCAGATCATCTCCTCGATGGTCTTGTGAGGTGTTCCTGGTATGCAATGGTTCGTACCTACCAAAAGTGAAGATGCTCTGACCCGGTCATCTAGTCATCACAATTTGTCCCTTGTCAGAGTTGCTCAAATCCTTACCGTTGCTGATTTTTCCTGCTTCCAACACAACAATTTCGAGAACTGATTGTTCACTTGCTGCGTAATATATCCTATCCCTTGACAGGTGTACCGAGCCCATTGTACTGAGATAAACAACGTTATTCACTTCACCCATCAGTGGTTCAAATCTTATTGCTGATTGGTATATGGTATGTGTATATATAATTTTCCGCTGAGAGGACGATCAGCTGTCCTTCCTGTCACCCTGTAGCACCGTCTTAGGCGTCTTACATTACAGACATTGCGGTTTATTGCTCTGAACACATCTGCAGTCCTCATTTCTCCCTGCAGCAGGTCTATGGCATGTTCACGCAGGTGAGCAGGAACCCTAGACATCTTTCTCCTGGTGTTTTTCAGAGTCAGTACAAAGGTCTCTTTAGTGTCCTAACTTATTGTAACTGTGACCTTAATTGCCTAGCGCCTGTACACTGTTCGTGTCTTAAGGACTGTTCCACAGGTGCATGTGCAATAATTATTTATGGTTCATAAATAATGAACACCCCCCCCCCCAATAAAAATGTGATTAATGCATATGCGAATAATGTTATTTGTCTACTGAATGAAAGTTAGTAGAAAATTAATTCCTGCTACCTACTCTCTACTGGCATTCATTCATTCATTTCCCTCCACATTAACACATTTTGAGAGAAGTATTCCTTTAAGGTGTAATTTATTAGAACTGCTGTTTAATTCTCCTTTTTTATGGAGATTTGATGTGCAAAGTCCGTCGAGCAGAGGAGCAGAGCAATTAAACTGAGACTACAGAGACTATGGGATTTTTAATTTAGCCCAGGAGTTGATAAATATTCAAAGTCCCATTTTAGCATGGCAGAATAGGAGCAGATGTTCTTTCTGAAAGCAAACCTAATAACATTTGTTCCTTTTGTCCACACATAACCTACATGCCACTTTGGTCAAACAGACTGCTAAAAAGTGCTAAGATAGCAATAAAAAATTTTTTTAAAAAAAGCATTATTATGCAAAGTAATAATACTCATCTTGATTTTTTTTAAAAATATGAACGAATAGAGTTAGACGCATAATACATACATTGGCCTCCACTAATATTGGCACCCTTGGTAAATATGAGCAAAGAAGGCTGCGAAAAAATTGTCTTTATTGTTTGATCTTTTGTTAACAAAATTCTCATGGATATCAAACAATTGCAAACAAAATGTCCATTTCCACCATCAGGGCAATAATGAAGAAGTTCCAGTCAACTGGAAATGTTATGAATCAACCTGGAATTGGACGTGTGTCTATATCGTCTCAACGCACTGTGAAGAGGACGGTTCGAGTGGCCAAAAAATCTCCGAGGATCACAGCTGGAGAACTGCAGAAGTTAGTTGCGTCTTGGGGTCAGAAAGTCTAAAAAACTACAATCTGAAGTCACCGACATCACCACAAGTTGTTTGGAAGGGTTTCAAGGAAAAAGCCTCTACTCTCATCTTAAAACAAACTCGAGCGTCATCAGTTTGCAGACACTACTGGGCCTTCAAATGGGATCGGGTTCTATGGTCAGATGAAACCAAATAGAGCTTTTTGGTAATAAACACCAGAGGTGGTTTTGGCACACAGAGAGGTAGCCATATGGAAAAGTACCTCATGTCCACGGGTAAATATGGTGGGGGCGCTTTAATGTTTTTCTGGGGGCTGTTTTTCTGTCAGAGGACCTCGACATTTTGTTAGGATACATGGCATCATGGACTCTATCAAATATCAACAGATATTAAATGAAAACCTGACTGACTCTGCCAGAAAGATTAAAATGAGCCGTGGTTGGATCTTCCAGCAGGACAATGATCCAAAACATCATCAAAATCAACACAGAAATGGTTTACTGACCACAAAATCAATGTTCTGCCATGACCATCCCAGTCCCCTGACCTGAACCCCATAGAAAACCTGTGGGGTGAACTGAAGAGGAGAGTCCACCAGCGTGGACCTCGAAATTTGAAGGATCTGGAGAGATTCTGTACGGAGGAACGCTCTCAGATCCCTCGCCATGTATTCTCCAACCTCATCAGGCGTTATAGGAGAAGACTCCGAGCTGTTATCTTGGCAAAGGGAGGTAGCACAAAGTATTGACTATAAGGGTGCCAATAATTGTTGCACACCTATATTTAGCAAAGATGTATAAACCTGTGTTTTGTTTGCAATTGTTTGATATCATGAGAGCAGAGAATTTTTGTGAATTTTTTGAACAAAAGATCGAAAGGTTAAACAATAAAGACAACTTTTCACAGCCTTCTTTGCTCATGTTTACCAAGGGTGCGATACATACAGGAGTGTGTATATATATATATATATATATATATATATATATATATATATATATATATATATAAATAACAGGCTCTTAGAGGCTTTAGTGGTGTATGTGGTTTACACGACTAACAAAGGGTATGTCTCTTGGTGAGAACGGCTGTGGACGTTCATCTGTCCCTCTGCTGTCTCGACACACGACACTGTCCCCACGGGACAATATCATGAACAGCACTCTAGACAGCCTGCCAGAGGGGATGATGGGAGATAAACAGTGCTCTGGTGTCCTGGGGAAGGCCCTAGGCTTTCATGCTTTCATTCAGTGTGCTGAGGTTCACATTAAGGCCTACAATTTTTATCAAGCTGCACAGGATGACGCTGCATAGTGGGATTTTATAGAATAAAAACAAAGAAAAAATGGACCAGTGGGGTTATTGTTAGGCCATGATTCTGTCAATTCGGTCTTAAAGATGCTTCCAGAATTCCATAACGATGAAATTGTAATTAGGATCTTAGATCCTTTGATTAATAATGTAAATCAAATTTTGCTCTTAACTTGATGTAAAGCTTGAAAATCAATTTAGAAAACAAAACGAAAAACAAAATACTATATTAATATATACATTATTCAGATTAAATAAATAATGAATAAATGCAGATATGAATAGGAGGTGCAGTTTTGGTTTTTTTTCCCCCCGCAAGACATATAGGTGTTTACAGGGTTGAATGACTGTATATACAGTATGGGTGGTCAACATGGCACCATTGCTTCTGATTGCATGCACATGCTGTGAGATGTTACCCGAAATGCAAATTAAGATGGTGCATTGAATTCTTGCTCAAAGTGGAAAGCACATATTAACTATGCAAAATGCTGAACTTCAGTCGTAGAATTTGTGCAAATATATTGATTTTACCATTGTCAGGAAAATATTTTAGACAGTATTAGCTACCATATGCTACCTAGTTGACATTGCCTAATCCATTTGTTGTGCTCTTCGTGATAATTAAAGCATGTTTAAGTTGAAAATGTAAGGTACCAACTGGTGATCAATTAACATTTATATTCAACACGACGTACTTTTTAAGAACATCTCTCCATGTTTCATCTAGCTACGTCACCTGCAGAAATTTACACAACTGAATGGAGGAGTGCCGTTTTATGCTCTGCTAGTTCTGTTGGTAGAGTTCATTTAAAAAGGAGTGACTGGCTAGCTTTACCGAGCTACTTCCAGTGTTAGCTATAGTTATAATATCAATACAACAATCTAGCTTAGACCTCATAATGAGCAATATACCAGACAAACAGCAAATAACTCCCCACTGATGGTCTTTTACAAGCGTTTACAGCAGAACAGTGCATGGCATTGATACAGAAAAGTCACAAGCTTCAGGTATCGTCCTGCAAGTTGCATGCATGTTCATGAGGCTCGAACTGTCAATCATCTCATTAACCAACTAGTATAAAACATATTTTAGATATCAAGGCCGAGTGAACTTGTGAAAAAGTTTTCTCATTTTCTATTTACTTACATTGCAATAGGCAGGGTTAAAATTGTACTGCAGACAGCCACTAGAGGGGCTCAGAGAGAATTTGCCTTCACTTTTTCACCCCTGTTATGATCACCCTTACCGTATATATAGTCATTAATTGGCACTGGCATCTGGAGGGACACAACAAAAAAGTGGGCACGAGTGAATCGTCAACATATGAAGCTCACGGGACGACCAAAGACCATATTGCACAATGGATTTAAAGTATTTATTCATTCATCCTTAGTAACTGCCTGGTCAGGGATTTAGAGATTTAAATTTGGCTGCTAGTTTGTTTCGATTTTGGATATTAGAACAAAATTTGTTAGAAAATATTGCGGGCAAATACGACCAAAAAATTACAGTATAACAGCCAGGGTTAAAAACTGTAGTTAATAGTTCAAAAGTGTGGCTTGGATGTCAGAGAGAGAGAAAAAAAAGAATGACTTCGATCCAATCCTATAACTATTGGAAATCACTGAAATTGGATTTGGATTTTTTATTTTATTTTTTTTTTAAATTAGAAATGTTTACATTTAAGCAGATTTTTATTATGCTATTTATATTCAGTACTTTATTATAGAATTTTGTTTGCAGTTTAAGTGATTTTTGCGTGGATTTAAAAAATTTCTTTTTTAGCTGTGTATTTTTGTGCTTGTTAATTGAATTTTTTTTTTTTTTTAAAGCTTTGTAGTTTGGGTATTGATATCAGCCGATACTCAAGAATTTAGTACTGGTATCAGAAAATAAAAATAAAATATCTGCTAAGATATGTTACGACACAATGATTCCATAATTCATGATACTATACTGAATCTGCTGTGATACGATACAACTGAGCAGGTACCGATCGATATGTGCCCAAATTTGTTCAGAATCGTGGCTAGGCCTACAGTTAATTTTCTATAATAATCAATTTATAATTTGCCTCGTCATTTCAGTCGATGACTTCTAAACTGGTTTATCAATCCAAATCATCCTATTATTCCACTGCTAATAACAACTAATGGGATTGAGAAACACATAGCGAGTTGAGACCGATTCTGAACTAGAGTGATGTAGCTGAGGTTGAGGAACCAGTCGGAGCCAGAATTCACACACCATGCCCACAGTGCTGGTGTTTCTCCCTCTGGAATGTCCCAGTGTTTTCCACAGCCATAATGGTTCAGATTAAAAAGAAATGAATAAAAATACAGATACATAGATCTCCATGGTGCGCTCAACAGACACAGACAGAGTGGCATTGCATTTCACTCGTGTTATACGTACGTATAAATAGCCTGCTGTAATCGACGGAGACAACACGACAAGCTGAGAGGTAGCTGCTAGTTTAGTGCGAATGCTTTCGGAGTCGGTCTGCTCTTTCCCACAGAGGTGAAGGTCACAAGTGTGTATTTCTGAATAGAGAGAAGCCTGAACCCACACAATTCATTATTAATGCTTGAATATTCCCGCATAACTGTTGTGATTATACCGGGATGGAGGAGGTCAGCGTGCTGGAAAAGAGCGAAGAAATGAAATGAAGCACTCCTCTCTCTCCCTGTCTCTGTCTGTCTCTCTCTGTTTTGCTCGGTCTGTCTTCTTTTCTCTTTCCGTGGTGAGATTGATAAATGTAAATCTATCAAAGAGAGAGACACCCTACCACGCAGGAAGCTAATCTGCTATGACGGTTCAAATTTCCATTATATGCTGCTTGAATCTGGAATTAAGTGGAAATTAACCATGCACTTTATCCAAATTATTGTTTTTTTGTTTTTTTTTTTATCCTTCTTTCTGGAAATTTCCACAGACCTTCTGTCAGCATGCAAAATATGCATAAATAAAAGCGAATGCCATTTTTTACGGGTTTCTTACTGAAATGAGAAAGGGGCATGACGGAAACTTAGTGTATGTTTTTTTTTTTCTTCTTCTTTCTTTCGAGAAAAGATTGAAGAGAAAGCAATCATGCTTAATAAAGATCCAGAGTAGCTGTTTTTATCCTCCTCATATCTCAGGGTTTCAATTCATCTTCCTATGAAAAATGTTTAAGTGCTTCCCAAACCTCAAGAGAGGCTTTTGTGTGGAAGTCTGTACTTTTTCTCCCCTTTATTTTACAGAGAATCATAATCAAGTCTGGTGCATACACACAGAGGTGGTAGACTCTTTCTACTGCTCATCCCTGAGTAAACGGACTGGCAAACATTGACAAGCCTTTTCCCTCTTGGCACTGCTTCATATTAGACAAATCTAACTGACACCAGCATTTTCTGCACAGAGAGAGAGACTGGAGAAAATACAGAAGGCTGGATACCGCCGCTCATTAAATTGAATTGCATATTGTGCGATGTGGTTATGTATACACACTGATATGAATGATAAACAGAAGATATGAACCTGCAAGAGAAACAGAAAGAGAAAGAGCGGCGTGATTGTCTTCTAACTTATAGAAATTCCTTGACTCTATTATCTGTATTTACTCTATCAGGCAATAACAGGTCTCTGAGTAAAGCACGCTTTTTATACTGTCCAAGAGCCCCAGTGTCTGTCGATACAGACACACTGAGTAAACCTCCCCTAGATTATATACGTACAATGTGATTCGGTTTTTACAAGACAGAAACTTCTGGGAAGCTTGTAGGTGACTCCACGAATTTTTGTCCCATTGATCTTACTACATTTAGATTTACAAAAGTACAAAAGTACTTGGCCAAAAGTTTGTGGACACCTAACCATCACACTCATGTGTGCTTGTTGAACATCCAATTCCAGATTTAGTTCCCCTTTGCCGTTGTAAAAATCCTCCACTCTTCTGGGAAGGCTTTCCAACTAGATTTTGGCACATAGTTGTCGGAATTTGCTCATCCAGCTATAAGAGCATTAGTGAGGTTAAGGATTGACGGGAGGCCTGGTGTGTAGTCGGCGTTCCAGTTCATCCCAGAGGTGTTCAGTGGGGTTGAGGTCGGGGCTCTGGGCCGGACACTTGAGTTCTTCCACTCCAAATGTGGCAAACTGTGTCTTCAAAGATCTCGCTTTGTGCACAGGGGCATTGTCATGCTGGAAACGGTTTGGGCCTTTTAGTTCCAGTGAAGGGAAATTATAATACTACAGCATACAAATACGTTCTTCCAAGTTGTGTGCTTCCAAGTTTGTGCCGACATTTTGAGGAAGACCCACATATGGGTGTGATGATGAGGTGTCCACAAACATTTGACTCCCCGAGGCTTGATCACCCCAGAAGGAGGTCAAAACAAGGTGTGTGTGTGTGTGTGTGGGGGGGGGGGGGGTGGTTTCTTGAAATACTCACATACTCATACACATTGCTCAGTCTATTCATTTTTTGTCGGAAAAAATAAATGTCGTACTCCAAATAAAGTTGTGTCTCAAGCGTGGATTTCCCACACGGTTCATCAAAATGAAGTGTATATGATGAAATGATTACGATGAAGTTGATCTATTGTCTTCAGGTCACTTTTTGTCTTGAGTGTGAATGAAGCAAGCTGCTAAAATACTGTTAATTAAAATAGCATACGGCTATGGATCTGAAGAAATCATTTACGACCACAAAAATGTCAATTAGACCATATACGTTACTCACGGCGTGTACAACTCGCGCTTGACAGTGAGCTATGTGTGTGCGTGCGTTCTCGTCATCTCGGTTCACTATAATTGTGACATACCGCGATGACGTATCATACAAAAAACTCTGGCGTTTTTTAAACATATTCCTTTGGTTCTTCGTTTCTAAATTGTTCGATACCGATACCATACCACTGTGAAAGACACAACCCTTTAGTCACGACTCACGTATGTCCGTTTTATCCGTGTATAGTTCCGGTTGGCAGTAAATACGAACTTAACGCAGTGACCTTTTCACATAGAAATAACAGAGGCCTTTTTGGAGATTTCATTTAACACTGGTGATGTCACGAGTAAGAGAAAGGGAACAGACCTAAAGCAGTTTTCAGTTGAGGAATAGTTTAGAAAGTACATACTACTTTTTTAAGGCATTCACGGCGCTATTCATCACATAACGCCGAACAGCATGGTATGAGTTATAGCATTTACAGTGTTTACGTGCTGTTTTAAGGATACAGAACACTGAAGCACACATCTGCATTACACAAACTAGTTAATCTGAGCAGACTGAAAAAAGTACCCTGAAAATCAATGTATAATTCACAGACTGGTGCCAACCCGTCGCAGGGCACGATCACATGCACATTCACACACTACAGACAATTTGGAAATGCCTATAGTGCATGTCTTTGGACTGGGGAAAGAAACCAGAGTACTTTGAGGAAACCCCCAAAGCACAGGGAGAACATGCAAACTCTGTGCACACAGGGCGGAGGTGGGAACCCAACCCCCAACCCCTTAGGCAAACGTGCTAACTACAGTCTATAATTAGTTTTATTTTCTCCTCCAAAGGTATTTTAGACCCAAAAAAAAAAAAAAAAAGATGATGGAGTAAATAATCCACATCATTCGTTTTCATTACATCAGAAACTACATCTGTGCGTCTGCGCAATCACTGATGCCATGTGTCAGTGAAATGGGCTGAATAATATTCGCTCACGTGAGGATTAAACCTAGGGCCTTGGGGAAGTTTCTCTCTGTGTGATCACCTGTCACCGATAGGCTGCATGATTCTACAGTCTGAGTTAGAAAGAAATCTGGCAAAGCATCACTTCTTCACACCATTCTGTGTATTTTTCTTACGATCGTCGCTGTTACACTAGGTTCAACAAAAATCGAAAAAATAACCACCGTAAAACATTTATTAACATCCATCCATCTAACCATTTTCTGTAGCAATTAATCTACACAGGGTCCGGGGAGCCTATCCCAGGGGACTTGGGGCACAAGGCAGGGGACAGCCTGGATGGGGTGCCAATCCATCGCATGGCAAAATCGCACATAAATACTCATAAACCCATTCACACACTTTGGAGATGCCAATCAGGTTACAACGCATGTCTTTGGACTGGGGGAGGAAACTGGAGTACCCAGAGGAAACCCCAGAAGCACAAGGTGAACGTGCAAACTCATTGCACACAGGGAAGAGGCAGGAATCGAACCCCCAACCTCGGAGGTGTGAGGCGCCAACGTGCTAACTACTAAGCCACCACGCCCCCCACATTTATTAACAGTAAATCTGATTTAAAAAAAAAATGTAAACCTCATATTGATGTCTTTTTTTTTTTTTTTAATCTTTACAGGGGGACTTAGTCATGCTAGTCAGTGTGCACCAGCTGTCCATGCATCTCCTACTTCAAACCTTCTTTTTAATGAGTTATCCGTTACAGATTATGAAACATGTCCCACAACATTAACTCAACCCTGTCACCTGAACGCATGAAATATTTAGATAATTCCACAAGTCACATGTTGCAAGATCCGATTTACTGCAGATCATGAGCTCTCTCAGGCATTTGTCTTTATTTTACCTAATATCGTGCTATTCCTTGACAAGGTCACATTTTTGAAAGTACAACCCTGGTACTCAAAAAAAAAGAAAAAAAAAGAAAGAAAGTTTTCAGGTTTCGCTGATATCGGCCTCAGAATTAAATTCTTGGACCCACGCTGCTGTTTACCCTCTCAGTACCAAGCTCGGGAAGAAATCACATGAACACAGAGTTCAGTGAATGCTTCATAGTTTAATGCTGAAATGATCAGAGTATATTTACAGAAAAGGAGAAAGAGTTAGATCATTGCTCGACTTGACTTGGTACAGAGATCGTATTGTGTCAGAACAGGGACAGGATATTAAGCAAATCATTATAATGTCCTCATGCTGATAGCACAGATGCTAGTTAACCATATTTGGTGTGTCTGCTAATTCTGTAGTTAAAAACTCAACCCCGTTAGTCATTTAAAGAGATCAGTGCCCCAGTGTTAACAATTTAACATCGTCGCCTGAGATGGATTAATATGACTCTTAGATTCAGTGCTGAAAATGGATTAAAAAGCACTCAAATGATCTGAGATTTTTGCTAAGCCTAAAGGCGTCCCTGATTGTTAAAGGATTGAGAACCCTGGGTCTAAACTAATGAATGTATAAATCATATAGAATTAGTCTAGTCTAGTTTTCCAGCTACACAAATGTGCAGTCTAATTAAATAGCCGAAACAAAGTCTTGGATAATTCTGACGAATACGACTGACCTCTCACCTTGCTTTTCCTGGAGTTGCTATATTCTGAGCTGCTATTTCTGCTGTGCTTCAGTGTAAGAAGCACCACTGGCTTTGCCCTATCTCTCCATCTCTCTCTCTCTCTCCTAATAAAGTGTCACAATTAAAAGCCTTACTGTCAACTGTAAGATGCATGACGTCAGGAAGAGTAGGATATAATTCACTGTGTAAATTCATTGCAGGATGTTAAAAATATCCAGAATACTATGGAATTAAATTTGTACGAAAGTATTGAAGGTAACTTTCTATGAAATGAACAGAAATATACAACGAGAAAGGAGTGAAAACACTCTGAAAATGAAAATTATGAACTCTGAAACAATGAAAAATTTAACATGGATTTTTGTTTGTTTGTTTGTTTACTCTTTTTGCACACTTTACGCTCTGGAACAAACCTCTCGTGTGGGCGGGGATTAACACCAATTTACTGTCATTGGCTAGAGAGATTTGGATCGACAGCTCTCTGACGAGGACGTAGAGACTTCAGTGGCGTGAATTTTGGAGAGCGTTCTGGGTGTGATTCTCTGTTTAGTTGTATTGTTTGTACTTTGTAGTGGAAAAGACTTCCTTCCTTCTTTACTTACTTAGTCAGTATATTAACTTCATAATTCATAATATCTGAAGTTTGGGTTGTCTCATATGAAGCATCTCTACTTCCGGGTCAGGGAGCTGTCCATCCAAATCTCACTAGCCAATGAGTGTAAATCACTGTTAAGCCCCGCCCACACGAGAGGTTTGTGCCAGAATGCCGAACGTAAAGTGTGCAAAAAGTGTGAACAAAAAAAGTGTAAATGAAAACTCTGGCAGTGCATTCATGAACCATGATTAGCGAAAACAAAGCTTCGAAAACGGTTAACAAAAAAAAAAAAATGCTGTTTATTTGAAGACCATGTTAAATATTTGCCACGGGGGTCAGTGTTTTCAGTTTCAGAGTGTTTTTCTTCTTTCTCATTGTGTAATTGTGTTCATTTATTGGAAAATGACGCTCAGTAGCCTTCTTTTGGCACAAAATTTCGTCCCATAGAATACAACGTGCATTGCATGAGACGAAACTTAAAAAGCACTGCATAAACGTATCTACGGATCTGTCCCAGAGCTAAGATACATTTCAGTATCTATAACTGCTAACATACTGTATGACTATTTATTAGTAGCTAATCATAGTTTCACTGAGTTTCTCCTCCAGTTATCGTCCAGCACAAGAATTGTTGCATGTGGCGTCCATCTTTAAATGTATGCGGCCTATGAGTTGTTTACACACACACGCACACATACACGCACACACACACACACACACACACACACAGGGTTTATTTCCAGACCATCGCCCCTGCTCCCCGTCACAGCAATGCGACCACTGCTACACTAACCCCGGGCTAGCGGCTGTCTCCGTTGATCCAAGCATTCCCCTAGTGGGGTACCAGAGGCCTGGGCATGTATCACACACTCATACACACACACACGCACACGCACACACACACGCACACACACACGCACACTCCATTTCATGCCACCAACAGAAAAATACAATTTAAAAAATGACATCTTTTTTCATTTTGATCTTTTTTTTTTTATTTTTTTTTTTTTAATGAAATACATGTACAGTGATTATATATGTAAAATAATATAAACATCCAGAGTGTCCACTCTTTCAAGTTGCTCTCTCCATCCTGCTTTTCCTTCTTCCCACAAACGAAGTTCTATAAATCCCCATCTGACACATCAACACAGCAGAATTACCAAACGTCAAAAGCCTCTTTGAAAGCATCATTTTAAATACCAAACCCTAGTTTAAGTAATCGCCTGCAACTGCCGATGTAAGTGGCGTTTTTAAGTAGCTCTCTAATGGCTGCGTCTGCCTTTTAGCCGGCTGCGTGCTATCTCCCAGACCTGTGATTATGAGTGTGAGGTGAGGAGGTGAGGTGCAGGAGTCAGTGCGTTAGACCCCCTCCTTGGGAATTCTACCTTAGTCGCACCGCACACACTTCCGATGGTGCATCTTACGTCGTCTTTCACCAGGTGGTCTTCCTGAAAAAAAAAGCAGCCTGGAATTGTTTGTGTCTAGTCCTCGAGCTTCAGGTACATATGTATATCATTTGCATGAGATTATATCTCATGAACTTAGTGAGACGTCATATCAGACCAGCATGAAACTATGTATGATATAGCAAGGAGTTTTAGTAAATCGGTCCCTCTAGGATTTGGCGATTTTATGATCACAGAAATGAATCAAGCAAACTCAGCGATATTCCGAGGAGCTTACAATTTTTCGAAAGCAGATTTGGGCCAAGATCATCACAACACGCATTCAGCCAAAGCCCTCTTTAATTCACGTGCGTGGAACATGAGAACAGCTAAAAGGTCTCATTTACCAACAAACGTCACACCGCCAATTCAAGTAGTTTTCCGGGACGAAAAAAAGAAAGCACAAAAAAAAAAACAACTCTGCAAATCGTATCGGAAATTTTGAAAAAAGTTGCAGCAAAATCAAGCATTCTTGGCTGCAACAATCTCAAAAAAAAAAAAAACACTCTGTGAAATCCTGTATGGACTGGTAAATGGAAACGAGTAGAATGGCCGCATATATTTGGGTTCCTGTTGATATTTTTTCTAGAAGAGCAGCAAAAAAGGAAGCACAATGGCCCTGTAGCTGAGCTCGAGCCCTGCTGCCACTCCAGGCTGTATTTAATGAAAACATTGACTTGGACATTTTGGGGCTTTTTACATTAGCCAGACACGCTCATGCATGGTGCTTGGTGGATGTGGTATTATGTGAGAGGTTGAAGGTCATTGAGGAGGGAAGTGTTGTTAATTTCACAGGGTTAGGGAACTGAGGACTCTGGGAGAATACAGATCACTTAGCACAGCCCTGCGGCCACCCTGCATCTCCCATGTCCCTTGTGCTTCTCCCTCTCTCTCTCTCTCTCTCTCTCTCTCTCACTCCCTTTCGCTTTCTGTCTCACACTCTCTCAGTTGTCTCTCACCCCTTTTTTTTCTGTCTCTATTTGTTAAGCACATGCTTTAGGCCACTGAAGCATGCAGAGGTGAATGTGAGAGGTGTTTGACATGCTGCCAAGAGATGCTGATGCATACTCATGTGTCTGTGTCCGCATACCAATCCCGAACAGGCTTGACTTTTTTTTTCTTCCTCTAATGATCGATTTTCATTTACAACATCTGTCTCCGTCTAAGGCTCCATCAGCATTAATCCGGATAGATCCGAAAACCGCGCTATCGTTTAAAAACGCTCTCTGTCTGCACTGGACTTTTGCAAACGTTTTCCAAAAAGAAACGTATGAAAAGACATACATCCGGGCGGGGAGGTATAACCACCCCAGTAATCAGAACTAGCAGTTGCAGTCGTCCCCCACCCCACCCCCCGCCCAATATTTATACTATGATCAACTGAAACATAAGTAGAAGTAAGTAATTTAGTTTGTAACATTATTAGTGTAACGGATCGATTGTGAGTTTGTCAGATAAAAATACTAAAAGCTCCCCTTCTATTACCTAACTATTAACCTAACTTAACTATTACCTCGCAACACAACACTTCACTTCTGCCGTTTCACTTGGAGAGCACAGGTAGCTTTGGAGATGAAGAGAAGCCCTGCCCGGCAGAATATTTTACATTGCTGGTCAGAAAGGAAGAGTTAATACTCAGAACGAGGTAGGATAATATGGTATAATCTAGCTAAAACCCTCCACATATATTGTAGCTAGCTGGCTAATTCGTTGCAATTTAGCCATAACTATCAATCTAACAAATTAGCGATATACTGGCTTGTGCTATGTTAGCTAAATTTGATTTGCATAGTTCCCATTATTATCAACAACAAGGCTGTTCACACTAAATTATGTGTATAAGTTTTAATCAGTTACAGTGTGCAATCATTTGCCTTGCGTGTGCGCATTCATCATGAATGCTTGTGGACGATAGCTATGTAGATAGATTAGACAGATAGATGGATGCGTAGATAGTTAGAAATATAGATAAGCAGAGAATAGTTATGTAATGACAGTGCAGATATAATAAAGCTGATTAGTTTTTTCAATGTATACACTTTTAGATTTGGATTAAAAATATCAGGAAGCATACTCATTCACACTTCTACACCCCCCCCAATGTTCAAACCAAATCTACACCCATGCTTACATCCCTATACTGCGCATGTGCCAAAATGCAAGAAGCTTCGGCCGGCGTCATTTCCATCAGGCGATTATTTAAAAAAGCGATCTGAAGGTTGTATAAAAGTGACATGAATCTGTAACAAACCGGGAAGCAGGCACGACAACTGCAGTACGGCATCGTCCACCATCTTGTTTGTCTTGAGTTGAATGGGTCACGTGACTGCATCACATGACTAAAAATACTACTTTGTTTTTGACTATCTCCGTTTTCTCGGTCTCCACTACGACGCGAAAACGGCATTTT
>NC_030421.2:31228886-31231386 GCF_001660625.3 Ictalurus punctatus
AAGTCATCACTCACGAGATTAAATTGGAAGAATCCCATGAGCGTTGTAACCCAGATCTCGCCCACCAGCGCCATGTTAGCCCAGTGATATTTTCTTTAATGTATTCAGGGCTGAGGGGGACGATGATGATGGGGGGAGCGATGAAGACTTTCTGCATGATAAATCCAGAGCTTCTGGAGAATGGGAACTCTTTCCAATTTAAAACAGTTGCAGGCTAGCCAGTTCCTGTCAAATGCAGCAAGTAAATTGACCAAAGGTAGATCAGAGTTGAGAAATGAGCCAGCGGGAACTAAAAGAACATCCAGCACTTTCTTCCTGCTACAAATCATCTAGTTGAAATGGAAGAAAAAGTGTTGTGAAGTTTAAAAAAAACAAAAAAACAAACAACAACAAAAAAACCCAAAACAAATCTGGAACAGTGCTTTAAAAATGGCCTTAAAACTTAAAGGACCTGAATTCAATATGTCATTTGGTTCTTCTGCGTGAAAATGTAATAAATAAAGTCCAGCGCACCTCCATTTTGTGTCGTCGTCGTCAAAGAGCAGAAGGGGGCAGGGTCCTCTCTGCGCCTGCTTAATTACAGCTCCTCCTGACATCTTGTATCTCTACATGTTAATGTGGCATCACCACGTCAGGGACATTTATCACACCTCCCCTAGTTTTTTTTTTTTTTTTTACAGAGAGAGAGGGGGAGGGTCTGAAAAAATATTCGCTCCTCCTGTCAGTTCTTCTGTCACGTTCATCCTAAAACAAACAGGAAACGCAAGTCCATTCTGACACACTCTCACGTCAGAGCATCTGTTGTATAAAACATGATTTCGGGGACCTCGGTTTACCGTAACAGTTTAGGCAAGGGCTAATTAATGAATTAATGGGTTGTGTCAGTAAGACAGTGCGGAGTGTCTGATTCATTCTGCATCGAAGTAGCACAGAATGTCTGTCACTAGATATGAATGGAATGAGCATGTAGGACGATTACAATCAGTTTCTTATTGTTTTTTTTTTTGTTTGTTCGTTTGTTTGTTTTTTTTTTTACATTTTTCCTTCAGGTTTTGTGTCATGATTTTTAACATCAGCACACTCTAGGTACTGGTGGGTCGATTCTAAGTCCTGCAATCAGCCATTACAAACCAGAAGCATCTGATATATACAATAGATAGCTATTCCCACATCACATCCCCTCTCTGAAAACGTACTGTTCTGTGCTCCCATCTTATTTTATTTATTTTTTAATAGATTTATTCAATTTTTAAGTCTATTGCGTTTACTTAAGTATTGTGCATTCGTGGCAGTAGAACAGAGCACCATTTTGAGTCTCAAACACGAATAAAAAAAATTATCTAGTTACATTTTGAATATAATAATGACCATTTTGACCTTTTTTCAGACTTGACTAAAAAAGTCAATTCACCGTATTCACATGAATAAAACAAAGTATATATATATATATATATATATATATATATATATATATATATATATATATATATATATATATATATATATTATATATGAACTGTGCCCACACATCTTAGCATGTGTAAAATTTCTTGAATATTTATTCAACAGATGTAATATTTCTCATGAGGTTATTATATAAATCAAATATATGATTATTCATCCTGTTTTTAGCATCTTTGTAGAAATGCCGAATGCTTAAAATTCGAAAAATTATCTGAAAAAGTAAAAAAATTTTTTTTATTTATTTAGTTGCTAACTGTTCTTTGTAGTGATCCTTTGTTTTTTATATATATATATATATATATATATATATATATATATATATATATATATATATATATATATATATATTTAAAATTTTACATTGAGAAATATTTCATCTTTTTTTTTTTTTTAATTTAAAATTCATATGATACTGGATATCATCTTTGCTTTACATATAGATAAGTATAGAAATATAGAAAGGGTTTTACCAACGGATTCTCCAAATGATATTTGGTGACTATTTATCTTTTATTAATTCATCTTCAGTAACCAGTTTATCCTTGTCAGGTGTGCAGTGGATTTGGAGCCGATATCATGAAAACACTGGGAGGAAATACACCTTGGATGGGACCGCAGTGCATCACAGGACACCATTCCTTCACATGTTCACACCTACAGTATGGGCAATTTTTATCGTAAACGATCAACCTAATAGGTTCCTAACAGAGAACCCATGTGGAAACATGGAGAACATGCACAAACACGCCACAGAGACAGTAACCCGAGCTCACGATTGAACCAGGGACAGTGAGGCAGCAACATTACTACCCCCAGTGCTACTTCTACCCCCACTTCTTTTAACATGTCATATTGTATCAAATTAGATCACATGACCTGACTTTAAAATTGGGATAAGACCGGAGACAAGTTGACAGAATCATCATAAAAGATAACGATCTACTATAAACTCAACATCACGAGCTATAACCCGGACCATCCACACGGAATGAAAACAAAAGTGACACATTAATAATCTAGATCTAGAGATTATCCA
>NC_030421.2:31236386-31251386 GCF_001660625.3 Ictalurus punctatus
TGAGAAGGGAAAGAGCATTTCATTATTTTTTTTTTCCCATTTTCTCTCCAACTTTGGTCACTTGTCAGTTCTAATCCACCAGTCAGCTCTCCCCATCACACAACAGATACCAAACATTGGAGGATGAAGGCTAGCGTACGCTTCCTTCGAGACATGTGAAGCCAGTCAACTGCATTTTTTTCCCCCGACCTGCTGCTCGTGCTGCATCACAGAGCCGTGTAAGGCCCTTTTTACAATAGTGCGTTTTTGTTTTAAAATAAAAGCGATCCTCGTCCACACTGGCGTTTCCGCTGCGTTTCAGAAACGATCTCCGTCCACACTACATGCCCGGATACGCATGTCACATGACCGTTCATGCACACTGGGCATGCGCATACAAGTGTAAACAGGAAGTTGGTTGCTAGTCACCCGCAGGCATTACGCCGCTCGAAATGAGATTTGCTGCCGATTTCGCTAATCATAGCTTGCAGTATTATAAAATACAGAATTTAACTGTACAATGGCTGGTAAGAATGACTACAACGCCAGCACAGCTTGCATTTCAGTCTCCATGTTGTTGTGTACGATCATGGTAGCTTCATATGGTAGGAGCTTGACGAATCAGGGAAGGATACGCAATGATCCAGAAGACCCAATCAGGGGGCGAATGTGGGCGAAGCCACGCCTTTGTTTTCAAAAGTCTTCGTTTTGGTCTGTTTACACGGAAACGCAAGCCCGGAGTTTTCAAACTAAAACGGGGTCTTTGGCATTTCCAAAAGTCTCGGAGTAGTGTAAGCGACGGGTGTAACCGTAGCAACAGTTATGCATTTTAAAATGAAAACGCACTAGTGTAAACAGAGCCTAAGGCTGCGTTCATGCCATGTCATTACCGTAATTACTAGATGACAACCCGGATGTTCTACTCGAAGCTGTTCACATCCTCGGACTCAAAATTTTGCGACATTAGATGTCTGTCTAATTATGTGCTAGGTACATTAAACTGTACGGTATGTCTTTCTTTTAATCTCAGATTAATCTTGCTTTATTAAGACATTAAAAATAGTCAATTACATGATTTTTTACACAGAAAAATGATGAGATAACTACTTAGCTACATTTGACTGATGAAACCGCTGCCATTTCCTGTGTTGCTACATGACGTTGCAGCGGTCAGGTGATACAAGTTGGAGCTCTCAGAAAATTCCTAGCTTACAAGTTGTAATTACGAGTTCTACTAGGACGTGAATGCTTTTCACAAGTCGGAATTTCGTGATTACGGTAATTATGAACACAGTTTAACAGACTAGGAAGAAACTGCTATCTGCCCTGTTGCACATACATGAGCTCACAGATGCCCACGATTGGCTAGTGTCACTGTGATTGACAGGAAATGGAGACTGTGCCACCCCTCCCGTTCAGCAAGCATGGCCAATTTTTGCCTCCCAAAAGTGCTAACATGAAGTGCCATTATTAAAATCAAAATAACTTAAAATCGATGTGTCTTATTTATAGGCATGAACTGATCATTACTAGTGAAACATTAAAAGTTATTGTAAATTTTCCTGAGATTCAGTCATGGCAGTTGTTTATCCAGATTTTTGAAGAGCAAGAGTTATTATATATGCACTCCATTCGGAACGTCCAGATATTTAGTCGAATCCCCTTGCACTAGACACTCTCAGCTGCGTGGCTCGGACCAGCTGCATTCAGAGAGTTTACTCTGCTTATTATTATTAACATCATCAAATGCAAGTCTATACAATTATTACAGTGAGCAAAGAGCATCTTTGTTCAATAATGACCAATCAAAGCAATCACAGATGAATAATCTATGGAATATGTACAGTAGGTCTTAAATGGGCCTTATGTGTGTGTGTGTGTGTGTGGTCACATTTGCAAATTTGTGGAACTTAATTCATATAAAAACTTACAAAGGTTAGGGTTAGGGACAAAATCAAACAAAGTCTAACCTTCTTGCCCTGACTTGTGTTCAATTTTTTTTTACAAATTCATCATGATATCCAACGATTTCTGACTGTGTTTGTTTTGTAAAGCAATCTTAGGTGGAAGAAATGCACTATATAAATTCCTATCCGTCTTCGTATTCTTCTTCCTCTACATTAACGAATTGTAATTCTTGCAGTAGTTGCACCAAATACCCAGCTATGCCAATTCTTGTTGTTTTTTTTGTTTTTTTTTTTCTTTTTCTTAAAGCATCTTTATAATATGAAAAGCAGCTAACCAGCTTGAAGTGTTTCTAATTAATTATCACTCTACTGGAGTGTTTATTACACAGGAATATCTCATATTGAATGCAAGTGTTGCTCTTGTTTGCTTAGAGAGCACGTTTCCGCAGCTTCTGTCTCACGCAGCTGTCCTCCTACAACCTCTCGGCTTGTTTCAGAGACAATTAGCATAATTAAAAATGAACACGCATTAATTGTGAAAACTCATGCAAACTGCTAATGTGTCAGTTAACATTGCTGCCAAATGCTTCGTCACCTTCTGTCAACAGGAGAGAAACAGACAGATGCACTGGCGTACGCGCTCACACGCACACACACTCATGCACAAATACATACACACGCTCAGACATATACACAAACATACACAGGTGTAGACTGTAATTTAACAGATCTATAGAATACAGTGTTAATCACAGCACACACTGCTACATGCTTTCTGTGAGGAGAATCCCAGGGCTATACTGGGAATACTGGGTATGAGGTGGGAATACACACAGTGAAACACACATTCACACCTAGAACCAATTTGGCATAGTCAATCCACTTACTCATATGTTTTTCAAGCGTGGGAGAAAACTGGAAAACCAGGAGGAAACTCATACAGATACATGGAGAATGTGCCGGACAGACAGGTTGAACTCAGGATCGAACCTGGAACCTGGAGCTGTTTAAGCAGCAACGGACAATTACACACGTCGTATAAAGCAAAACCTTTTAGACTAGTAACCGTGGACGTATCGGATGTTCTTCAGCATGTAATGACTGGGGTGAAGCACTTATGTAGAAATTCAAGATATTAATTCAGTGAAGCGTTTAACGCTTCAGCGCATCAGAGTTTTAATGAAACACTACAAGAACATCTGCCAACCCTCTCATCACTGTTTGAACCCACATTCCCTTTCGAAACGTTCTTTACAACTTGACCACCATGTTTTATTTCCTCCACCGTGCACGGTTTCTTTAGTCTCAAAGTGCTCTTTAAATGGCCGACCATGAAAGAGTGGAGAAGAGAGGGGAGGAAAATGTTAGACGGGCCCAAGCTGGCCACTTCCGTCTAATAACGAGTGGCATTTTGTGGAAGTGTAGAGGTCTCACCGAGGGGGAGCAGAAGGGGAACTCGGCTAGGCCTTTCTGCCAAGCCTGTCTGCCCTGATTTGTGCTGGGAGATGAAGTAGATCAAAAAAAGAGGGATGCTTTAAGACTTCAGAACACTTCTGACAAGAGCATCAGAGTGAAGAGCTTCACAAGATTACTGTCAATTTAGTTCAGGTGACAGTAAAGCAGGCCGGTCTTCAATATTACGGCACACACTGCAAACCTCAGAGTAAAGCTATTTATTATTATTATTATTATTATTATTATTATTATTATTATTATTATTATTATTACTTAAAATGTCGTGCATCGTATAACAAATTGTTTTTACAGTATTATTTCCTTTTTTTTCTTTTTTTTTTAATGGTACGTCATGAGAAAAGTAAGGAATGAATGTATGGACTTACTAAGTGTTTATGGGAGTGCATTTGGCAGTTGTCCTTATTAGAGATGTAACCAAGAACAAATTCAGTGTACATTAAAGTGTGCATCATGACTGGGTTTTTACTTTCATGCTGGTGCGAATTTAACAAAATATCAAGTTCATGGGAAAAGAAAAGGTCAGTTGAGTTCATGCCCACTTCAGGTTTGAATATTTGAAACACTAAAAAGATGCAAATACAGTAGAGAAATGGTAAATGGTCTACACTTATATAGCACTTTTATCCAAAGCGCGCTTTACACTGTGTCTCATTCACCCACACACACCAACGGTAGCAGAGCTGCCACGCAAGGCGCTAACTTGCCATCGGGAGCAACTTGGGGTTCAGTGTCTCGCCTAAGGACACTTCGGTATGTGGAGTCACGTGGGCCGGGAATCGAACCGCCAACCCTACGATTAGTGGACGACCCCGCTCAACTCGCTTTACCACAGCCACCCCATATCTATAGATATAGATGTCAGGTGGCAGATACGGATGTGCAGGTGCAAGTACAGAAGAGCATTATTGAAGCTTGCAAACTAATCCAAAAACAGTTCCACAATCTAGGCAAGGGTCAGACGATGTACAAACAACAAGAACTATCCAGAAAACCGATCAGAACTAGAGAGATAATCAATAATCAAAAGGCTCGGTATACAGTAGACTGGTATAGGAAGACAGAGTGTATATGTCACGAAGTGAGTGTGGTTTGAAAGTGCTTATATATCACGGTGAATGTGACTGTGATTGGAACCAGGTCTGCGTGATCTGTAATGATGGCTGTGTGTTGTACTGTGCATTCAAGTCCTCCTGGGAAGTTCATATTTACTTGAGTTTTGAAGTCATAATTATGATGTCAGGTGCGTTCGAGTCACTTTGGTCGGAGCAAGATGGTGTACCTTCTCTTAACGAACTGCAAAAAATACAGCAAGGTGTTTTAACTCCTAGAAAATGAAGAACAATGAATGCACATCAGGTGTGGTTTTACTCAACTGATTAAATCACTGCAAACTTTATTGTTATGTTTTATATAATATTTGGAATAATTTTATTGTAAATAAAAAAGCCTGAAAAAGACATGTCACTGCTAAATACCCATTAGTAGTGTGGTCTATATTTGCCTTTTATTATCTCTCTTTATTTTCTACCCCGTCCTCTATCATGTTCCTCAGAAATCAACTTCTGAGATGAGTAAGCATTCCATTTAAACACATTTACCGTCAACTACAGACATTTCATACATTGATTCCACCTTTTTTTTCATACAGACACGCCCCCAACTCGGGAAGTTGAAGCTCGAGGAAAATCCAGAGTTTCTCAACTCGTACTTTGTGGTGACATTCATGTGCATTCAACTTGTAAATACGATCTTTCTGACATGACTTGAACGCGCCAGTAGTTCTTGCCTGCCATGTTTGTAGGCCACGTTGCTATATTCATACCATTGCCGTTAAACACCTTCATGACAGTCCCACGGAAAATAATTTAAATAAGATGCTAGTAATGGGAAGTTACATCTTTATTACATATTTATCTTATGAAAGCAGATCTACAGTTAGGTTGCTTCGCTTGCAGTAGCTAAACAACATATACTCAATATTGTTATGTTCAGAGTCTAGTTTTCAAATACAAATGGGAAAAATGCATGATTTCTGATTGGCTAATGCTGTTTCTCACCATTATAGCTGGTAGCCAATAAAATCCAACAAAACCAACACATTCATGGACACATTCATTTGACACTTATAGTGGTTAAACATAGAATTGTTATGAATTGGTTGAGCATTTATAAGCAATTACTGCTTAAAACATTATTTGACATAGCATTTTTGTGTTCTAATTGTGCCATAAGGATGTTTAGAAAAGGTACATACGTATACAATAATGAGCTGTGCTGTATGTGTATGTTAACTATCCATGAACAAGCATTCAGAACTGTATAATAGAGCAGGTTAGTACTGCAACAAAACAGAAAAAAGTTGCATTGTTTTGTTTGTTTGTATGCTTCTTTTTAAATTAGTGCTTTTAGTTATTCTTAACGAAGACATAGCTATTAGCTCCAGTGACTCAGAGAAGAGGGTTTTATGTACAGTAGGTCAATTATTTTAGGAAGACCTTGCATACTACTACTACTACGACTAATGCTACTACTACTAATAATAATAATAGGCTTAGGGTTTAGCATGTTTGCCTCACACCTTCGAGGTTGGGAGTTTCAAATCCCATCTCTGCGCTGTGTGTGTAGAGTTTGCATGATATTCCTGTGCTTCAGGGGTTTCCTCCGGGTACTCTGGTTTCCTCCCCCTGTCCAAAGACATGTACTGTAGGCAGATTGGCATCTCCAAATTGTCCGTATTGCGTGACTGGGCGAGTGAGTGTGTGTGCGATTGGGCTCTGAGATGGGTTGGCACCCCATTCAGGATGTTCCCCGCCTTGTACATCGAGTTCCCTGGGATAGGCTCCCGGTTCCCGGCGACCCTGTGTAGGATAAGCGCTACAGAAAATGGATGGATTGATAATAATAATAATAATAATAATAATAATAATAATAATAATAATAATAATAATTACCCTGTGATAAATGTGCATAGTCTTGAGTGTTCTTTTTCATTGAACGTCAAAGAAGAAACTGAAATGGTACCCGAACCATTTATTATAAAAATGTCCTAAGTGATTAACGCTCTATCCTCATTTCCTTTATTGTCCTTCTTTGTTAGGAATATCCCTATCCGATTAAACATCTCGAACCCATATATTTCCAATCTCTGCGCCTCTAAACAATTTCATGGTGTTTCTGATCATAAATATTTATAAATCTTCTCCGTTCAGAGCTTTGTTCTCCACAGAAACGTAGCCGAGCCTTAAATTAGAAATACGGGGCTTGCAGATATTTTTGCGCATTAATGTAGATTTAATATTCTGTTTAAAAATGCATTTTTTTTTCCTTCCTTTTATTAATTAAAAGTAAAGCATGTGTGGTATGGTACATTATCCCTCTAACACTCTCCTGCTGAGGTTATGAAGTGGAAAACTAATGACATGGACTTCAGGGTTTACTCTGCAGAACTGTTATTCACATATCCAAATACACTACAGAAATACAGAGCATGAGGGAAAGGAAGAGAGAGTGAGAGGTTCCCTTCTTTAGCCAGATGGGATAATAAGACTCCTCGTAAAAAGCTGTGCGTTCTGGTAAAGGTGAGGGAAAATTCGGATCGTTAAACAAGACGCTCGTGACAGCAAGAAAATCCAGTTTGCTTGGTTGTTTGTTTATTTAATTTTTTTTTTTTTTTTTTTTTAAGCCCATTAGCTCACAAAAATGAAATGAAGGTGACCCTGAGTATGTGTCATTTGGTAAAACCTGCATGCAGTAATGTATCACAGGAAAGCCGTCACACGCGTTCTGCTGAGCCATCACAAGCTATGCCACTTGTGAGGTTTGAGGCAAATCATAGGATTTGGAGAAGAAACTGTACAAATTTGCATTTTCTTTCACTGAACATGGCAGTGTAAATTTCACCAGAGCGCTATACACGGTAAGGCTCGCATGCAAAACTTTGCGACACTAATGATGAAAGATGTGGCTACAGGAGCTTATAATTATAACAACACACTGGTTTTCTGTTTTGGTACTCGCATTGTGTAACTATTCATCTTTTTATTATTTTCTGCATGCAGGCCAATTTTTAAATGCAATTTCTTGTGGCAAGCAGTCAGCTCGTACAGAACATTCGCTTGTACAGAGCCATTAAACTTAATTGAGTGGTAACACAGCTGCAGGTTCTCTTCAAGTCACATTAACATTCTTACAATACAGGTTTGTTCTTTTTGAATGATTTGAAAAATGCAATACCTGATGGTATAGCAAGAAGAAAAAACTTCTTTAATTGTGACTGAAAATTCCCTGCTGTAGTAAAAGTAAAATTTACTTTGAATAGTGATTCATTGACATACTCTTGAACAGTGAGTTTTCAGAACCCATGTTTGTCCTTTATTATAGTTTATGTCTGCGGTTTTCCCAAGTCCAAGACAAGTCCGAAGCCAGGACTATGTGTTAAGGGGGTTGAAGCCAAGTCAAGATCAAGACTGAAAACCATTTTTCGTGGAAAAGCCAGAATGTTAGGCCATAGTGGTCAGCACGTCCGCCTCTCACCTCCAGGGTCGGGGGTTCGATTCCCACCGTGAACCTGTGTGTGTGGAGTTTGCATGTTCTCCCTGTGCTGCGGGGGTTTCCTCCGGGTACTCCGGTTTCCTCCCCCAGTCCAAAGACATGCACGGTAGGCTGATTGGCGTGTCCAAAGTGTCCGTAGTGTATGAACGGGTGTGTGAGTGTGTATGTGATTGTGCCCTGCGATGGATCGACACCCCGTCCAGGGTGTACCCCGCCTTGTGAACGATGCTCCCTGGGATAGACTCCAGGTTCCCCGTGACCCTGAAAAGGATAAGTGTTATAGAAGATGGATGGATGGAGGATGTATAAGGAATTCTTTTTGGTGCAGTGTCCCACATACTACAGGACAGCACAGTAGCCAAAGAAAGCCACATAATGTAACAATACAGTACAATACAATGCAATATTTTACAATATATATAATATATCTGTACAAGAATATACTGCAAAAGTTTAGTGCAATATGAAGAATACCAATCCAGAGAATCAGCAGAATGCTAATAGAGCAAAACTGTAGGGCTGTTATACTCTATAATTATATTCCTATGACTATAAGTGAGCACTGTGCCAATGATTAGGCGATTTTCTAAAAGAAAGAATCACTTCTTGTCAAACTTTGTCCATGCAAAAAGACAACAGAAAGTTTTTTTCACAAAAAAAGGCAGTGGTTGTTTGGCGGATAAGGCTCTGGGTTACTGATTGGAAGGTCGGGGGTTCAAGCCACTGTTGGGCCCTTGAGCAAGGCCCTTAACCCTCTCTGCTCCAGGGGGTGCTGTATCATGTCTGACCCCAACTTCCTGACATGCTGGGGTATGCAGAGAACAGAATTTCGCTGTGATGTACATGTGATCAATAAATTATCATTATCGTTAAAATCTCAGTCTAGACCAATACCTTTTAGCAAGACCAATGCCCAAGACCATTACAAATGTCAAAAAGTCTCAGGTCCAGCTCTATTATAGCATTCTATCCAAAAGCAGTTTAACTTTCTCTTTTTTGCACTGTTATATTAATGTGCCTTATTATGTCATAACCGAAGATCAGAAAGGTAGAAATAAAAGTAAAAATAATGTCATTTGTGCATATTTGTCATCCTGTTACCACCCAAAAGTTGATTATTTTCCAATAACGGCACATTCTGAAGTGTTTTATTCTTCATACACCACAATAGTTTGCCAACACTAACATTTTATCATTTATTTAAGACTGTCATGTGTATACTTTTTATCCATCTATCCATCCATACATCCATTTTCTATACCACTTATCCTACACAGGGTCACAGGGAGCCTGGACCATATCCCAGAGAACTCAGGGCACAAGCCGGGGGACACCCTGGACGGGGTACCAACCCATCGCAGGGCACAATCACACACGGCGGCCGTGGTTCAGGTGGTAGAGCGGGTTTTCCACTAATCGTAGGGTCGGCGGTTCGATTCCCGGCCCGAATGACTCCACGTACCGAAGTGTCATTGGGCGAGACACTGAACCCCAAGTTGCTCCCGATGGCTAGTTAGCGCCTTGTGTGGCAGCTCTGCTACCGTGTGAATGGGTGAATGAGACCCAGTGTAAAGCACTTTGGATAAAAGCGCTATATAAGTGCAGACCATTTACACACCGGACAATTTGGAAATGCCAATCAGCCTACAGGGCATATGTTTGGACCAGGGGGAGGAAACCCCCGAAGGACATGAAAACTCCACGCACAGAGGGCTGAGGACAGGATCCGAACCCCCAACCGCAGAGGTTCGAGGCAAATGTGCTAACAAATAAGCCACCGTGCCCCCTACTTCTTATCCATTTATAGTGTTATTACACAGTATGTTTAATGTTGTTAAATATCTATGAACCCAGTTAGATCACTTACTTATCATGTGATAGCAGCTATAAACATTTGTCCCCTGGCCTCTCCTTTTCTCTCTTGAAGTTAATAAGACAAAAATATGCTGATTGTTTCTGAGAAAACCACAAACCACAAAACCCTCTGTCCAAGACTTTACCATGCTGGAAAATGTTAATTTACAGAGCACTGACACTTAAATATTAAATAAGTGTCTCCTCATAGAAAACGTCACCACATGAACACTTACACATGCTTTTTAGATCCATTTACAAGCCCCTGTGTAAGTCGATACACTGTAAAACAGTAACATATTAGAGCGAGGACATCAGTATAAACCCGTGCTTTGCTGGAGCTGCTGTTAGAGCTGCTGCTGTAGAAAATCTTTTGAAGCAAGATGTTTGTAGCAAAATGTAGTATAAAAGAACAACAACAAAAAAATACTCAGGCGTCCATCAAAAATGGATACAATTAAGAAAAGATTTGAGGTTATAGGGTGAATATTATGATGTTGTATGCTTCAAAAGTTCCACTTTTTTCTTGGATATTCTGCACTTGTGTAAAAAGTGCAGAATAAAATCATTTCGGACACATTTCTTTTCCTCTTTGTTCAAACCAGCTAATTCGGTCATGGCCACAAAGCCGCGACCTAATGAATATGCACGTCTGATTTAAAAGGGAGTGTCTGAGTGCGATTTGAAATGTCCTTTCAGATCGAGATTAAGACCTGCTTCTCTTAAACACATATTAATCTTGTTCTTTGGTGCTGTTGCACAGTGGGGACACAATGGAGCTCATTTTATTCCCAGTGGGCAATTCCACTTTCAAATAACATCCTCAAATCTAATCATGTTTACAGTTAATCAATTTAAATAGTGGATTTAAAGTATTTCCTCATGCAGTAATCCATTCAAATGTGTCGATTTTGTAATATCTCCAATGATAAGGGAGACTCTGTGTTATCTGTTAATAACTCAGGGTATAAAAGCATGTATCTGGATGTTGTTCGTGGTTTGCTTGATTAAAATGATGCTCAAAAGGATGCCATGACAGAACTGATTAATAAGCATAAGAAAGACCCGGGCGTGTGCTTTATTTGCTGCCTCTGTACGCTGTGTAAAATGAATAGCAAGATTCATTTCACCTGGCAAATGACTCATTAATTTGACAGCAACGGAAGAAAAAAAAAAAAAAAAAGAAGAAGAAGAAGAAAAAAAAAAAAAAGATCACACTCATAATTTATGTCAGACGAACGTTAGTCATGGAAAAGGACAAATATTAATCTGTCTAAATATGTCCGGAGGTCTGGAGGAGCCTTGTCGTTGCGTATTAGTCACCTAAAGGAAGGGAAGAAAAATACAAAACCCAAACTCCCTCCATGTCTCCATGTCAGCCTGAAGGTAAAGTGTAAATTGATACTAATTTTTTAACGAGGGTTCGATACACGAAGCAAGTATAGATAGTGGGTCGTCTAGATGCTACCCCACACACTACACAGCACCCTCCCCAAACTGGGCTGTTTTCCTCGCCTGATATTGGTCTAATTAATGATATATGCAGCCTGTTGTTGCATACTGCCATAATGAATGTGTATTACTCCACTGTCACACTGTGTGTTTTGACAAATAGGTGGATGAATGGATAAAAAGTGCACACACCCTCTCTCTCTCTCTCTCTCTCTCACACACACACACACACACACACACACATGCACACATACACGCACACAAGGCCCCGTCCGATTTAATTTAGGGAAATGAATTCAGCACTAATAGGCAGGGACACCAGACTATGGGTGTTATTTGATGGCTAGGATTGATGGGTAATGCCCCTTGTAGCTTTACTGTGAGTAATGCCTACACACACACACACACACACACACACACACACACGAACCAGTTCTCTACCACACCAATCCAGAAAGTAATCCTTCTTCACAGCGAATCCGTATTAAAGGAGGTTGTTTTGTTTTGTACAATTTTTGTACTGTTTTGTTTTGTATAGTTTTTATATCCCTTTTGTTCTGTTTTATAGCATTTTTTTTTTTTTCTTTTTGTACCATTTTGTTTCGTACAATTTTTTGTACATCTTTTGCACTACCTGTTATATCTGAAACTTCCACGCCGGAACTGTGTACTGGTCGGCGCTACACCATCTCGTACTGTACCGTACCTATCGTCTTGTATTATTAGTTACTTAGTTCATTAGTTAGCTGATTGCACACGTTTGCACGTGCACTTCATGTAGAAATGTGTAGGTCTTATTTAATTCTGTGTCGTCTCTTGTAGTTCTGTGTTGTTTTAGGTAGCACCGTGGTCCTGGAGGAACGTTATTTCATTTCACTGTGTACTGTACCAGCTGTACTGTATATGGTTCAAATGACCATGTAATAAAGCCATGTGACTTGACTTGACTTGTTTACTGTCTTGTTTGGTGTCATTTTTGCTTTGTATTTTGTTTTGCTTTGTACAGGGATGCAACCGTATAAATGATGAATACATCGATAACAAATACAAATACAGATACGGATAGGAAGTTCACTATGCTTTTGTTTAAGAGCTTGTCAGAAATGTTCACAGCACATCAGGTTGAGAATAGAGGTGTTCACCGGGATGAGATCCAGCAAGACAGTAGCACGAGAGGGAACTTATTGCTTTCATGTGAGTGTGAGCGAGCAGTCAGATGTAAAGCTTGCGGGTCAAACAAAGGCCACGTTCATTAAGATGAACATACAGTGTTCATTCATTCATCCTTAGTGAGTGCCTGGTCAGGGTTGTGCTGGATTAAATTAGATGACTAACTTGTTTAAATTTTGGGAAATTGATCCAACTAAATCGGTTAATATTGCAGGCAGGTACAAACAAGGATAATATCTGTGTAAATGGGATTTTTAAAATCCCAACATATCTCTAGTTGAGACCAATTATGAACTGGATGGATGTAGCTGAGGATGAGGAACTGTCAGAGCCAGAATTCACACACCGTGCTGTCGGAGCTGACGCTTCTACCTCTGGGTTTTTCAGTGTGGTCAAGTGTTTAAAGGTGGCATATTGGGAAAGTTAACCTAAAACAACAAACACAACTAATTCTTCTGGTTTAGGCAACACCCAGTTTGGGTTTAAATCTGGATAAAGAAGCACACTGTATACCAATATCTGGAGCACGAAACAGAATATGGTACAGATAGTGGTATTACGTTGCTGTACTCAGGGTCCGCCATTATCATTGCACATTTGTTTGCAGACAGACAAATTATGAGAGTTGGTTTTAAACTACGCCTAGATCAAAAACAGCTTTCACACTCAATCAGTATATCATACTATTGGTTTAAACGATGTGACGTTCAGGTTAGGGTTATGGTTAAGTCTAGAATTCTTATTATGTGTATATATGTATTTACATACACAAAATATATTAGAAACACATGTATAATCATGGTGGCTTAGTGGTTAGCACGTTCTGCCTTGCACCTCAATGTGGTTGGATGTTTGAATCCTGCTTCCGCCCTGTGTGTGCAGAGCTTGCATGGTTTCCCCGTGCTTCAGGGGTTTCCTCCGGGTACTATGGTTTCCTCCTGCAGTCCAAATACCTGCGTTGTAGGCATTTCCAAATGGTCCATAGTGTGTGAATGGATGTGTGATTGTGCCCTGTGATGGACCGGCACCTCGTCCAGGGTGTCCCCTACCTCATGCCCCGAGTTCCTGGGATAGGCTCCAGGCTCCCCCATGACCCTGTGTAGGATAAGTGTAGTATGGAAAATGGATGGATGGATAATCCTATATCCTGAAATGTCACTGTGTTTGAGTATTTACATCAATTTAAAATGCATTGCGTTACATTGCTGCGTTATCAGAAATAGTCATTAGAATACAGTAATGTGTTACTTTGTAAAGTGTTACACCCAACCCTGTTCGCTATCCAGTTACACCCTGCTGATTCTACCTTACTGGTTTGGTGTTAAGAACTCCTGATACAGTATGTTCAGTGCAGCTTGATGTGTAAGTCCAATTAATGGAAATGAAACGTCCGTTTCCATGCTTGCCTGTGTGTGTGTATGTGTGTGTTTGAGTGTGTGTGTGTGTGTGGGTGGGTGTCTACGGTAAGCAACCATGGGGTATAGCTCAGTCTCACTGCCTGCCGCCTGCATGACATTTCCACAGCATGGGGAGACTTCAGCACCAGTCAACACACACACACACACACACATACATACTGTAGATGCACACACACACACACACACACACACACACGCACACAGGTGCTCAGACACAAAAGGATACAATGAAAGCCATATGACTATACATTAAATACATTAAGACATATGAACTCTAAAGTAGGAATGTTAACACACACAGTCTGAAGTACCAACATGAACACACACACACACACACACACACACACACACACACATACATAGACAGGTGCGCTCCAGTGAGAACCCCACTCACAGATACTTAGCCGTACTCACATGCACAGCAGGGTAGCTTAACATGGAGGGGCAGCTGGTGCCAGAGTCTGTCACCTTCCCCGACCCGTCTTCTTCCTCTACACGAGAGATGTCCTGCTGAGCAGATCTCTCTCTCTCTCTCTCTCTCTCTCTCTCTCTCTCTCTCGCTCTCAGTCTGTCTGTCTGTCTCTCTCTCTCTCTCTCCCCCTCCCTCAAAAAACATAGAGATTCTGATCTTTCTCCAGAAGAAAACTATATTGTCATCGCAACTAGAAAATAAATCATGCAAATAAAGCAAATGAAGATCTACCATTTCTCCAACTTAGCTAGCTACTGTGTGAGAATGCTCTGATTTATTTGTCTTCGAGACTTAACTTATCATCTCACAGCACTACTGCAACTCTTTTCTGGCTTCCCTGCCAACTTGTCGCTTGAGCCTCAGCATTCCTTCATTCACCCACCTTCAATAATAGCATTATCCTAGTCAGGGTTGGGATAGATCCTGAGTTTATCCCAGGAACAGTGAGCACGAGCCGGAAATCCACCCTAGAAGGGGCACCAATCCATCCAAGGTCACGATGCGTACACACATTCATACACGTATTCACACCAAGGGGCAATTTCAGCTAACCAATTTAACTTGGCTAGATCAATTTGGGAGGTTGGAGGAAACCAACGAACCCGGAGGAAATATACTGTATAAGTAACGTGTATAATCCTTGAGGCATAGTGGCTTAGTGGTTAGCACGTTCTGCCTTGCACCTCTGTGGTTGGATGTTTGAATCCTGCTGCTGCCGTGT